>NC_141609.1:48513322-48813322 GCF_047967505.1 Dipteris shenzhenensis | reverse complement strand
GTGCTGACGTGAATGATGATGTGGTAGTGCTGATGTCGGGTTGGTGATGTGGTAGATGACATCAGCATGTTGATGTGGCACTCAAAGGGCCAATGGTGATGTATCATGGATGATGTGGCAGTTGATGAGCTATGTAATGATGTGGCAGGATAGGGTCTCCCTGTGCTGATGTGGCACATGGGAGATAAGGTGCTATGTGGCACAATGTAGACCAACCCATGGTTAACTTAATCTTATCTTGTTATCCTATGGCATGGTTAGTTGATTGCCATGTGTCAGCCAATAGACTATACCTGTGTGTGTGTGGTTACCCTTGTAGATAGGGTGATGGAATGTGCAAGCTCCTTGGCATTGGCATCTGCTGCTGTGCTGAGTGTGGGCTGCCCATGGAAGCTGCTGAAGCAATGGGCTGTAGAGACTGAGCCCTACATAGAGAAGGAGTTAGGCCCGAGTCGCGGAGTTGCTAGACATTGCTACCACCATCATCCTCTGGCTTGCAGAAGGTTTGGCGCTGATGGAGCTATCATTGTATGTAGTTGGGTTGCTTCTCCGAGCCTTGCTAAAGACTGGACGTTTGAATCATCTCTCCTCTCTCCATGGTTTCCCCCTTATTTCAGTCTCCAAACTTTGAAAGAGCCTCTCAAAGAGTCTCTAAACTTGCGATCAATGCTTGTAGCTTGACATTTCTGAATGGCCCTCCTTCCTCCTCCTTGGTCTACCTCCCTCCCTCCATCGTTGTTGCCTTTGTCTTCTCTAATCCGCCTACATCGTCCTCATCCTGCATGCAGCTTCCACTTCCACCAAACCTGCGCGCTATTTGACTCTCCTCCCCATATTTTCTTGTGTGGCCTTACTTGTTCATCAGACTCCAGAGCGCCATGTCCATGCTTGGTATCAACTGCACACGGTTGTTGGTGCTTGCTTGAGGGAGGTGTTGCGGCGTATAAGGAGCCAACCCCTTCCCTTCCTCCTTTCTCCTCCCTTGCTCTTATTTCACACTGGATTTGGTGCCATGTGCATGGCTACGAGGGATTCTTATGTGGGCAGTCTTTGAACAGATAGCTTGTTTCTTGGCATGCAAGGTGCAAGGGGCCACCACCTTCTCTTCTCTTCCTCCTACCTCATCGCTTTCTTTTCTTCCTTTGTTGTACCTCGTCCTTGTAGCCTCTTTGCAGTCGTGTTTTCCTCCCCTCACATCATGTTCAGTGTCCCTTCGGGCAAGTGTCAGGTACCTTTTACCTCAAGCTAGTGCATCTAGTTAGGAACCAGACTCCTAATTCCTTTGGTGGATCTAGCAGTCTCTTCCATCACCCCTACAGTTAATCTCTCCTATTTGCTAATGACTAGTCTATAGAGTCGTGTATTTCCATGAGTTTTTCACTTATGCAAGAAAGCAACTTGCTTATTCATTAATGTGATCGTGCTTACTATCATTGCTGGAATGATTTGGTGTGGGAATTTTGTGGCTTTGGAAAACTATTCGAATCAGTCACAACACGATTTCACCATCTCATTCATGAGATAAAGTAGTAATCGCTAATAGTTAGGGGAGTTATCTCGAACATTCAAGGGATTCTTTGTTTTTGGCTTCCTCATGAGACTATATTGATCAAACAATGGCTTTCATTGAAGTTGATCAACATTAGCCCTTCTAAATGTTTAGGCTAATTTGCTATGGTGTTTTGTGAGTAAATTCCCTATTAGATAGCAGTTTCAGTAATCTTATTGGAAGTTTTTAAGCTTCTACCAACGATAGAGTTTCAACACAGAAATATGGATGAATTGTGCTCCAAACATTCGGAATGAATATGAAAACTATGATTTAAGTCTTAGATAAGCACATTTACTAGTTTTTTGTTGCTTGATGCTGATCCATTATGTGAGTTTGGGTGTATGAATGCATGTTTCTATGAGTTTGGGTGTATGAATGCATGTTGCTATGAGTGCAAAACCTCATTATTAAACACAACTCTGTCTCAACGTAGGTTAGTAAGGGGAAAAGAACAATCTATTCTAGAGTTTGACAAAATCAAAGGAACATTTTGGAAGTGCAAAATTTCATCATGCTCTATTGAAGACGTGCTCTAAGTTTTTGCATCTTGAGAAGTGAAACAAGAATACCATCAATCACAAATTTATTTTGGTGAGTCAGGAGGCTTCAACCATTACGGCATACACTAGGTGTAGCCTCGATCTGTAATTTAACATAATCATTTATACATCTCTCTATATATAGAAGAAGTTTACATAAGCTGGTGACATGGCAAGAGGATGGAGTTTCGAGGAGAGATAGGAGGTTTGGAGAGAGGAAACAGAGAGATTGGGAGCTCGATGGAGGTTTGGAGAGAAACAAAGATGCGGTGATGCCCATGCAAAGCACAGGTACAATACTAGTGCGAGTAAACTAGGCTACCTAAAGGGAAAGCTAAAATAAAGGAAAATTTCTACAATAAGTTGGTTTCAGTGCTTTTCTTGTTTTCTATTTTTGGGCACAAGTTAAGATGGGAGTCGTCAAGGAGATGTTGAATTTACGGCCAATATGGAGAAATCAGGGACTGAGACTTGGATAACGACTAGCAATCACCATCTACTATCATTAACAAAAGAGCAGTGGTGATTTTACCAACATTCAACAATGATTATGACTACTGACATTCATGTAATATGCCAGTATCTTATCCATTCACGAGACTTATTCTCAGTGCTTATATTCTCAACGTTTATATTCTTAGCACCCAGGGAAGGGCTTGTTCTCTCGGATTATAATTCTTTTGGGAAGGAATTGCACTGCCTCCCCGCCCACACTGTGTGTATAATAATTATATATTATATATTATCATATAAATATTTTCAATTGCTCGTCCATTTAAAATTTCTTGTTTTCAATGTGAATTCTTACAACATTCCTCTCTTTCATGCATGTCTCGATGCGATGGAGGAAGGAAAGCCAAGCTTTATGCCAAATTGAAGGATAACAACACCTTTATTCATATGGTTATAGTCCATGTACAGTATTGTATAAAGTGCAACAAGGATCAATTGTTGTTATGAGCTCTTGTAAGCGTCCTCTTATTTATGTATATGTTGGGCATAAACTTTCAAAATATGGACATTGCAAAATAAAAAATAAATCACCACCCCTGACATTTGTAGGGAGGATCGGGTCTGAGGCAATGAGAAAGCCAAGCCATCGAAAGCGAGCCAAGTACAAAGCCAAGCCATCAAAAGTGAGCCAAGTTATACAAGCACATAAATGTAAGTTCTGAAGCCTTTTCATTATTCTCACATTCTTGCTATTAATTGTACTTCCTGCCAAATTTATTTTCTTTGATTAAATTAGTAGGATGAATGACTTAATAAATTACATTATTTACTTCATTGTGCCATATCATGAACTTCAATGACATAACAAATTATTTGAGTAGCAAATACTACCATGAAGGAAAGCATTTGCATATAAGCAATAAAAGTTTGAATATTGCTAAACCTTTCTTACCTATTGCGATAAAAGCAAACAATGGAAGAAAGAAAACAAACCATAAAATCTTCTCCATTCTCCATGAGATATCGATAAGGCACTCAGTCCCTCACAACTACATGCTGTGAAACCTCCAAGCCCTGAACATGAATGTATTTCTCTAGACTATGTAATGCAAGGTCCTTCGAACAAAGATTGTGCCAACATGTTAGCAATACCCTTGAAATATCAAGCTCAAGCAAAATCTCATTCAATTGAGAGAGTGTGTTTAAAGTTCTTTTACCTACTACAAGAGGACATAAGAGAACCAGCCATCCATCATCGCTGAGTGTAGAAGCTATTACACTAATACCATATCTAACATGGTCCTTTGTAAGCTTGTTCCATGTGGTAATCCCAACATGTCCCTCCATCGACAAACCCATAGGGAAGTCTAGTAGTATAAAGTTTGTAGCCCATTTTACTTTCCTACCCATCCTAGCATAATTCCTCCCCTTGCTAGCAAGTAAACTCCAAGAAAGAACTCATGTACCTTTGTGCAGAAATCATTCTTCTTGGTAGTAGAAAAATTTAATCCCATAGTAATGCAATCCCCTACCAGTGAACCAAACATAAAAATGTCTCCATGACCATCCAAAGGTGATGGGGGGTGATATGAAAATGTGATGAAAATTTTCACCATTTTTGTTTAGATTTCTACCTGGAAGAGAAACCTCAATGACTGGTTCCTCATCCCTAGTTTCATGAGGTGGAGTATCCACATCCTCTACTTCTGTAAAATAGAGATTCCAATACTTTAGAATTGTAACTTCCATACATTTTTTCTACCAAGTAGGCTATAGAATAACTGATGGCATACCTTTCTCTTTAGTTGTTTGTTTTGTCTGCCTAGAGGACATTCTCTTTAGAGTATCTTCTTTACTAGTCTTCTTACTAGTCGTTCAGTGCTCAGCAAACATATCTCTCTCACAAGTACTTGTTGATCTGAAAAGTCAATCTACCATGGGCAAATCCCATTGAGAAGACAACGGACATCATGTATAAAATAGAATCCAATACAATGATGTGTATGAATGTGTATAAAACCATCATAGTGAAATACAAAATATGAGTCCATGAAAATTACAATGGTACGCTCACACAGTGAGCCTATACATATTGAATACAAAAATATGTTATCAACTGTTGTTACCCAATAAAAATCTATTTGATCAACTGATGATCCCCAAAACTATGATATATAATGTGCTGCTCCTCAGGATCGGCTCTCATGCCAATAGTCACCAAGTATGCTCTCATGATCCTCCACTGCAAGGCGCCGTCGTGGAGTGGACGTCGCCTTGCGAGTGCGAACAAAACTCAAAGTAATCTTGATCGCAACAATAAGATGAGAATACATGTATGCCTCCTAATCCGCCATGTACTCCTAGAACTCAATATAATGACCATGCCTTTATTTCTACTGCTGAAAATAGTAGCCACCTACGATCATGCTATGAGCATCGAAGTGCATCCCATGCCCATCCACTATATCCTCATTCAGCACACTCTTCACCATAGAGCTTTGCAACAAGTAATAATCCACATCCTCCTCATTGCCCTTCGAAGCAATGACCGCGAAGATATCACCACCAATACGTAACATATTTATAAGCTGGTCATAATCTCTAGAGGAACTAAATCCGGCATCCTCATCATCATGTACCTCCTCCCAAGGCTGGAAGGGAGAAAGCACTCGCCGTGCCCATGGATCGGCCCATGGTATCATCATGGAGCACCCTCCCCAATCATCATCAATGCATGTGGAGCAAAAACATGCAAATCGTTGAGAAAAGATCACGGGGTGAGACTCACCTATGCTCCTGATGGAATGGAAATCAAGAGTGACAGACACTGAACGACAATCAAAAGGGCTACACTGATCAAAACTCCCAATGTCCATGCACCAAAAATACCGGCTCACCACCCTATCGTCACAAATTGAAACTAGGAGATAGCACTAGTGGATAAGTGCAGGCTACACCACCGCACCACATCATGTGCATCCTTGAAGCGATTGGCACTGTGACACAACTAGTATCGATGCAAAGCACGCTTCATGCAAGCACTTGCACCATCATGCTCTCCCTTACCGTGACCTGTCTCGAAGTAGCTCCATGTGATCGAAATGCCTGTCTCACGGTGCCATCTGCAGAACTAATAAAATTGTTTGGCAGATTTGAATTGACCATCACAACCATCTGACCAGATCCAGTGCCACTGCCATGTGACACCATGATCCCTCAAGAAACTATCATGCAAAGTGAAGCAGTGCTACACAAATGGGCATCATGCAATCGATCATCACTGATGTAGAAGTGATACTCTCGCACAATGACGCATGAGTCCATGGTGCTATCAATGCCATCCACATAAGCTTGTGCATGACGATAGCTAATGTGCACAAATATAGCAACCTACAATATGGCACGGAAAAAAAAATGACTATTGAAATAATTCAATATAATGAGGCCATAAAAAAACCAATAACTCAATCACACATCACTTGTTTGAAGAAATAATACTCCAATTTTGGATCTCATGCTGTGGTGCAAAGGTATAATTCTCTGCAAAGTCCACCACTGAGACAACCACCCCTATAGGAAATGTGCACAAACATGCATGGAACTGATGATCCTCCCACTTGACAGTGTGCGAGTGGCGTATGTAGCGGTACAGCTTCCCTCGAAAAATGTCAATGAATACAACACGTGGAGTCTCCTTCCCCACAAGTTGCAACCTCCTCGACTGTGCACCACCATCTAATGTCAAGGTACTATACTCATACTACTACCAACAACGAACCATCTGCACATCACAAGTATCTAGTGCATTTTGTGGCACTCTAGCAAAGTCATCACACAAAGTACACCTGCCTTCCACACAATCAAGGGAGTGGAATAAAGCATCACCATCTCGTGTACACAATATGGAATGAATGAAGTCACGAGGGCTAGTAGGAACCACTCTTCTATGACCATCAAGGGAAGAGAATACGTCATACATCGATCCAAAATCCACATGGGAGCAACAACAGCACGTTTCATGCTCCTGAGAGCATCACACAAACCATGGCCTGCATCACTCAAATGACCTCTGCCCAATCCTGAACTTCGGGTGCACCTCTATAAATTGAGTGTACAAATTAGTTTGGGTACACTCCAAAAAACATGCACCATGCTCAATGTACACACCGCATGACACCCTCTTCCACAATGCCTTCTTGAACACCGAGGATGCTCTGCAATGCTCCTCCCAAAACTGCTGTATGAAGGACCTAGTGGAGGCATCCAACAATCGATCACTGTGAGGTGCACGACCACTCGAAGCCCAAAGAGCATCAGTCGCACTATCCTCTAGACTCTGCCTCCTAATCATGCCTGCTCGCAATGTGCATGGTGCAATCTGAAGAAGACGTGAAGCGGTACGCACATGGCCTATCATTTGAGGTCTACTAATGGTAGCCACAATAGCACGACATGTTGCAAAGGCATCACTAGAGTTCCTATGCTTAATAGAAGCATAAGAACATCGAACACTGGTAAGGACCTCGCTACATACAACCCTATCTCTACATGCACCAAGACCAGCAAGCCTCCTACACTCTACCAAGTCAGGGTGATCAATCAGGGATGTGAGAAGAGCAGACTGTGAAGCTGGCTTAAGGTCACTAGAAAAAGATTACACAATCTTGCTAGTACGACGATGGATAGTGGACTTCGGCAAGTTGCATCGTGAAGCAACACTGCTGCTGCAAGGTGGGGCAAGGGGATCAATGGGAGATGGTAGGGTGGAGGGGGAAAGGGAGGCACCAAGGGGAAAGGGGGAGGGGGAGGGGGAGGGGGGAGGGTGGAGGGGGAAGAGGTAGAGGTGGAGGGCAAAATGTTGGTGCTAGGGGAAGGGCAGAGGCTGGAGGTAGGGGAGCGGATGAGGATGTGGAGGGGGGGACAATGGAGGTGGGGGTGGGGGTGGAGGTGGAGGTGGGATGTAGAGGTGGAGGTGAATTGGTGGTGGTAGCATGAGCTCTAGCTCTAGAGGCTCTCTTGCGCTTACGAGCCTTTCGATTGTGCTCCTCGTCAATGAGATTTAGGGGGGGTTCCTACATCTTTCACGTCTACTAGCTCTACGGCTTTGAGAACCCATTCTCAATGAAAGTCGGTTGGAAGGTGTGACAAAGTGATGGGGAGGCAAGAATGGCTAAGAATGGGTGAAATGAACCAAAACGTGGTGTCTTATAGAAAGCCTGAACTCATCCACTAGATTGCTCTTGATTATTATTGGTGGAGAAGGTGCTAAGATTGAAAATAACTGGCTACTAAAATTCCGTTTGATTTTGTTTTAAAACTAATTTTTGTGGTCTACTCAAACAAGTTGATTTTAATCATATTATATATACATGGAATCCAATGTTAATTTTGAATATTTTCATCGTTTGATTTTATTTCAGTTTAATATTCACATAACATATGTGTCTATCTTGATTAATATTGTTGTTAATGCAATTTGAGAATAAGCTATGTGATAAACCATGATAATTTGAGTATTTTGCCACTTCCAAATACCTCCAAACACCTTGATCATGGTCATAAACCATGACAATTTGATTATTTGATAAACCATGATAATTTTCCACTTTCAAATACCTCGATAGTGGTATTTGCCATGCCTCTATGTTAAAAATTCAAGCATTGATTATTTGATAAACCATGATAATTTGCCACTTTCAAATACCTCTATCGTGGTATTTTCCATGTCTCTATGTTTAAAATTCAAGCGATTATTATTTGATAAACCATAATAATATTACACTTCCTGAAACCTCGATCGTGGTATTCTATGTTTAAAATAGAAGTGTTGATTACTTGATAAACCATGATAATTTGCCACTTCTAAAACCTTGATCATGGTATTTGCTATGTTTAAAATTCAAGCGTTTTAAATACCTCTATCGTGGTATTCACCATGCCCCCATGTTTAAAATTCAAAAAGCTTCATGCACTCAAATCACATGCATGTATAACTTCACCATGCATGTTGATGATGTGGCTCGCCATCATCATGATGTTTATACATGTGGCTAATGTGGCACCATGCATGTTGATGATGTGGCAATATGGTGTGGAATATATGAGGCTCTTCCATGACATGGAAATGTGATGTGGCATGATGAGTTGACATTCATGAGGTGGTAGATTGACATGGCAAACTGAGGTGGAGGGATTGGTGATGTGGCAATGTTGACGAGGTACACCAAGGTGGCAAGGTGTGATGACATGGCTCCAAGAGTTCCTATGAGGGGGGGCAACGGCCCCCCTAGTGGGGGTTCAAGGGCGAGAGCCCCTGAGGCAACGGTATAGGGAATATTCCATGGACAACTAGTTGGTTCCAGCTTCAGCGACTAGGTTGACTGGTCGGTTCCACTGACTACGTTGATTTGACTACCACCTCATAGCTACAAAGAGGCGACCTCCCCAGTCCATTGTACCAAATCAGATCTTCTAGCAGAGATCTTCGAGCTAGTAGCTCTTCACCTAGTATCTGTCTAGATCGCCATCTAAGCTCCACTGTGGGAGCGCACAGGTGGATGGAGCCATCATCTGTACTACATCATATTGAAGGAAAATTTTGTTCATCTCCAGTTTGCTGTGTACTCTCTATTCTTTGTTCAGTTTCTATTCTGCTGCACCGTGTAATTTAACAGAGTACAAGTGATAGCAATGTAGAGCAATATGGAATTTATTAGAGCAAAGTGAAATGCCTCATTGGAACTCTATTTATGATTATTGATATACAACTTTGCAACTATTAAAGCATTTGGTTTTGTTTGTCACTCTTGTGAAATGTGTTCCAAAAGGTGGTTTCCTCTATTTACGATTTTCAAATGGTTGCCAAATGGAGGTTGTATGTCTATCATGTTAAAGGTTAAAATTGCAAAATGGTTAAGATGTTGTGCTATTAATTTCTAGAAGGTGACTAATGTATTATTACAATGTCAAGAAGTGATAAGGTTTGAGGTTTTTTGCATTGCAAATCCACATCTTTTTGGGTTTTGGCACACAAGCTGTAATGTTACATGCTCGATGTAAAAGGTTGGTAGATAGATAGATAGATAGATAGATAGATAGATAGATAGAGAGAGAGAGAGAGAGAGAGAGAGAGAGAGAGAGAGAGAGAGAGAGAGAGAGAGAGAGAGAGAGAGAGCGTGCATGCATGAGAGAGAGAGAGAGTGCATGCGTGTGTGTGTGGTAAAATGGTAGCACTTTCGATACGATGAAGCAACGTCTCACAAAACTTTGGAGGTCTCACAGAGAGAAATGTTGTGCACATAGAATCTATCCTTGATCGGTGTATGGCGTCCCCAACATCAATACGAGGCACACCAATGCAATGGCGAGCAGCATATTTGATATGTTTTTGGAGATGAGAATGCATATCGTATTGCCTCGGAACATGACAATCAACGTCCACAAGAGTTGTTGGCCATGGATGCCTTTTTGTGCAAACTCCTCCTGATGGTCCTTTTGATCGTGATAGCCTTCAATGGTTACCTTTGTTGGATCCAGGGGCACAAGGCATGTCAAGACGGGCACATGTCCCATATGCGAGGATTCAACACTTCATCATGGGAGAAAGTAGTCAAAGTGACTTCCCCACGATGTTTAAGACAGTCTCTCATCACAAGAGGGTTCTTTGTAGCATGTCAAAGCCCAATGAATGGACTTAGATAGAAGAAACCACGTAATGAGTTCGAGAACCCTAGTCCTAGTGTGCATAATGTATACATTGTGTGTTTTAACCCTTGTGTTGACCTTGAGACTGTTTTGTAGATACTGGTGTAGCTTTGGTCTTGATGACCTACGAGAGTGTCAATCTCAAAATATTATGGCTTCTGCCAACCCCCCTAAGACTGTGGCAAGGGTAGTAGGCCACAGAAGCAAAAAGGCACCCACTGCCATGGCTACACTTGCCATTTCTCTGTTAGCTAGCTCTATCTATTTCAAGATGTGGCATCAATCACATACTTTTAGATGGAGTATGTGGATAGAATTGGACACATAGCCCATGGGTCGGGTTATGACAGCATGTCAAGGATTGACGTGTCATTTGCTCCTTGGCTTTCATGGCAAATGAAGTCATGGGTTCTCACGATGCTAGCAAGGGGTTTCACTCCACAACAGGTGTGGGATCAACACATCAAAGACTTCCAGCAACGTCTACAAGGGAGTCCAACTACATCGGTCCAATGTGATGATTTCTTGATGATTTGAGACATACTCAACATTGTGAGGAAGTTGACTTGACTACTTTCCAGCACCATGTTGATGATGCCATTAGTGTGAGGATTTGGGCAGCGACTAACCTAGAGCATGTGCTCATCTATAGCGAGCAGGATATTCCAAATGAAAGGCCGTTCATCTTGGGCATACAAACAAGATGGCAATTGGATATGTTGAATGCATATGGTAATGGTGGCCTAATCGCCATGGACGCCACATTAGGCACTAATCGATACAAGGTATCTATGTGCAAGTTGATGTGATTTACTTCTCAAATGATTATTCGAGGAGCAGATCTATGTCTCATCCTCACTCTATCTTGGCATGTAGTTCCATCTGTACACAATGATGGTATTTGATAAGCATCGGAACGGGGTTCCCATTGCATGGGTGATAACATCCTCTTCTACGAAGGTAGATATTCAATCTTGGATGACGGCTTTTTGTGACCACATCCTTGATCACAACAAGTCATGGGAGCCCAATGCCTTCATAGTAGATGATGCCCTTACTGAGGTGGACGCTCTAAGGTACGTATGCTTGCGTGTGCATGACAAGATTTGGTGCACAGTTCACAATGTCCTGACACCCGTTTTAGTGTAGGCTTGTCTTTGGTATGGACATATACCTTTGCTTATGGCATGTGCAGCGGTCATGGCTTAAGAAGTTGGTTAGGAAGGTGCATTAGTGGCCCTGAAAATCTCAAGCTGACCTAAGTGGGGCAACCAGGTCTTCCTAAAGTACATCATAAAATTTTCCTCATTTGTGAACTCCAACATGAAACCTGACATTAGATCCTTTGCATGGTCCTCTTGGGTTTTTGTAGGCTGCCCAGGAAAATCACGCATGTTCATTATGGCTCCAAGGCTTTTGAACATGGCGGCTCTAGTTGGGTGCCTAACCTTAGGTTATTGTGGATGTACTTGATTATTGAGACTAAGATTGATTTGTTGTTTCTGATGTAGACATGTGGGTATGGGCAACTAGGTGCTTGCCCCATGCTAACCAGACACGAATGGTGTAATAGAGTCATATCATAGTACGTTAAAGTCAAGGTTTCTTGTGGGGCAGAAGAGCTCTATTGGTTGAAATATGGACTGGTTGTTGGACAAGCTTCTTTGCAGGTGTCTGCCCTATTATTGGTATGTTGACATGGTGAAGAACAAGGGCTTTAAAAGGATAATGCGGTCCATTGAGTGAATGAAATCCCTGATGAGTACATCACCTTCCTCGAAGGAGAGCACCTCATGTAGAGAAGGAAGGAGTCTGACTTGTGGCTTTCTCACATACACAATGGGGGAATACACACAAAGGTGGAGGCTGAAAACAATTTTCCTCTTCTTAGTTGTGAAAGCCAAAAGAACACTTGCACAAAGAAATAGAAGAACCCTATATGTGGGTCTCAAACCAAACTCAGCTAACTAAGGTGGCATACTAACTGAGCCACAAACTAGAGTAGATAAGGATAGCTGTCATCCAGCTATTATTCATGGGTGGTGTACCAACCGCATCTGTAGCTAACAAGTCGGTTAACAAGTCGGTGACATAAATGCACAATGGTCACCCTGGCATATTGTGAGTGTAGCTCGATATCTCAACACTCCCCCTCGAGCTCAATCCCAATTCCTGCACACCAAGCAGGTCTCTAAACTTGCATAGCTTCTCTACGCCCAATGCCTTCGTGAATATGTCAGCTACTTGATCCTCTGTGCTGACATAAACTAGATCAATAAGACCTAGTAAAACCTTCTCCCGCACATAGTGATAATGCACCTCAATGTGATTTGTTCTAGCATGATAGACTGGGTTATTTGCCAAGTGTATACTGCTCATGTTGTCACAATAAATGACAATTGGCCCATCTGTAGACTGATGCATATCATAAAGTAGCTTATGCAACCAAGCTACCTCACATGTAGCCATCGTTGCACCCCTGTACTCAACCTCTGTGCTTGACAAGGCAACTATAGGCTGTTTCTTGCTGCTCCAAGTGACTGCAACACTCCCAAAAGAGAACACATATCCGCTGGTAGATCGTCTATCAGAAATACTACTAGCCCAATCAGCATCAGTGTATCCATGCAACTGTATCTGAACCCCAGCCTCATAAAATAGTCCATACTACAATGTGGACTTAACATACCTGAGTATGCATCTAGCCGCATCCAAATGTGATTTCCTTGGAGCCTGCATAAACTGACTTACCAATCCAATAGCATAGCTCAAATCTGGCCTGGTAATAGTCATATAAATCAAACTTCCTACTATGTGTCTGTACATAGTAGGGTCTTCCAGAAGCTCACCTGCATCTGCGCTCAGCTTCACATTCTACTCCAAAGGAACTGAAATAGGCTTACAGCCTGTCATCCCATATTTGGACAGCATGTCCAATCCATACTGCCTCTGCAAGAGCTGTATCCCACTTGGTGATCTAATCACCTCAATGCCCAAGAAATAACACAGCTCTCCCAAATCTTTCATCTCAAACTTCTACTTCAATAGCATTTTCACATGAAGGATATCTTCATCACTATCACCTGTGATGATCAAATCATCAACATAAATGACAAGCAGCATAATACCTTTCTCTATTTTTCTCACATAAAGTGAGAAATCTGCCTTGGAAATTTGAAAGCCAATAGTGCATCTCATCAAAAACATCTCTGCTCACTGTAAGCTTACGAGTAGAAGGGTTATAGCATCTATACCCTTTCTGTTGTAGAGAATAACCAAAAAAAGACGCACTTCTCAGCTTTTGGATCCAACTTGGACCTCAACTCATTTGGCACATGAACATAGGCAATGCAACCAAAGATTTTCAAATGAGAAATATCTGGTTTCCTACCAGTATACATCTCCTCTGGCATCATGCCATGTATTGTTGCAGTGGGAGTCCTGTTCATTATGTAAACTGTTGTAGCAACTGCTTCATCCCAATAATAATCTGGTAGGTCTTTTTCATTTAGCATGGCCCGAGATACCTCTCCAATATGCCTGTTTTTCCTTTCTGCAAGTCCATTTTGATGTGGGGTATGACTGCATGAATATTGTTGCTTTATGCCATGCTCGTGCAGGAACCTTGCAAACTCATTTGAGAGGTACTCTCCCCCTCCATCTGACCTTAGGCATTTTATTTGCAGGCCTGTTTCTTTTTCAGCCATAGCTTTAAAAGCTTTGAAATGCCCAAACACTTTACTTTTCTTTTTCATAAAATGCACCCAAACTTTTCTGCTATAGTCATCAATAAAAGTGACAAAATAATGATAGCCTCCAATAGATGCAGCTTTCGTAGTCCACACATCAGAGTGGATTAATTCCAATGGCTTCTTACTCTCTTGAACATGTCTAGGAAATGGTTTCCTTGCCTGTTTTCCAAATTGACAGGCTTCACATACCTTATGCATTTTTGCAACCTTGAATTTAGGCAATCCTGCAATAATATTTTGGGCTTGCATTGATTTAAGTCACTGTACATTAACATGACCAATGCGTTTATGCCAGATATCAATATCTGCAACAACACCGGTCCTTATGCATTTTTGCAACCTTGAATTTAGGCAATCCTGCAATAATATTTTGGGCCTGCATTGATTTAAGTCACTGTACATTAACATGACCAATGCATTTATGCCAGATATCAATATCTGCAACAACACCGGTCCCATGTGCAAACATTGCTGCACTCAATTCAGGCATGTCTGCATCCAACCTAAACATCCTGCCCTTCTTCTTTCCTTTTACTATCAAGCGACCATTATTTTTCATATCCTCAACAAAGCATCCATGAAGATTAAATCTAACCTGCAAGCCCTGATCAACCATTTGACCAACAGAAACCAAGTTCTTGGTGATGTTCGAGACATGAAATACATCAGACAGGTATTTCTTTTTCCCATCTTGCATAGACAAAGGAATTTTACCAATCCGCACAATAGGATGTGCAGTATCATCACCAGTCTCCGCTCTACATTTTTGCCAAAGTATCCCATGCCTCCTTTGGCGTACTTGCATCCTGAATATGCACAATCATAGAATCCGAAATACTGATAGACAGCCAATACATAGGCATATGATGCAATTTTTGTGGCAACTTTTCACCGACCTGCAGAGCAGTGGTCGCACAACAAAAACACGGCCTTTTTCTCAGTGCTTCACAGAACTTCCATCTCCAAAACGGGCCCTGAAATGGCCTCGAATCAGAAAAATAAAGTCAGCAAGGGATTTGCCCTCACGCGCAACATATATTGCCCTCTCGCCACACTGCGAAGGGTGTCTCAACCTGAGACAATGCACTCTTGCACTTTCCGGACGTGCTACCTATAGAGATTTGCTCCCAAACTCAAAAAAGGAAAGCAACACTGGTCCTCTTACCAGGACACCGCGAACTTGGTTTGCTTTCTTGAGCTCCTTACCACGAACAAGGCTCTGATACCATGTGAAGATAGTGGGAGAGAAGGAAGGAGTCTCACTTGTGGCTTTCTCACATACACAATGGGGGAATACACACAAAGGTGGAGGCTGAAAACAGTTTTCCTCTTCTTAGTTGTGAAAGCCAAAAGAACACTTGTACAAAGAAATAGAAGAACCCTATATGTGGGTCTCAAACCAAACTCAGCTAACTAAGGTGGCATACTAACTGAGCCACTGAGCCACGAACTAGAGTAGATAAGGATAACTGTCATCCAGCTATTATTCATGGGCAGTGTACCAACCGCATCTGCAGCTAACAAGTCGGTGACATAAATGCACAATGGTCACCCTGGCATATCGCGAGTGGAGCTCGATATCTCAACACCTCATAGCTATGATTCAAAGCATATCAAGAGCCAGGGAATTTTATACTGTGTACAATGCTGATTGCGAGTGGACTTGTTGTGATTGTGATTGGTCTTGCAAAGGTAATTTCTGCAAGCACCAAGCTAAGGTACTGATCCTTTACGGCTTTCCCTTGGAGACGGTGGTAGTACAAGCCCTACTCTTGCACGATGGGAATTTCATGGAATTCAAAAACCAAGGTTTGTGAAGTACTGTTGTTTTGTGCTTACAACAAAAACAAAAATTAGTGATTGTGTTGATTGCATGGACTGTAACCTGTTTGCCACAAGTCACCCAAACATTTTAGGTGAAAAAGAAAATGTGGGACTCCAAGAGGGTGCCTCTCATGTAGTACAAGAGGGTGGGATCATTTCAGATACCACTAATCTTGGCACAATCGCAACGGTGGAGAGACTTTGTCATCATGAACTTAGGGGTTACATGTCCGTGGTGGAAAACATAGCAAGTACAACTGCAACATAGTGCGATGTGCTTGACTTGTACAGTAAAGGTGGGTGGGCTAACTTAGGGTTATGGTTGGCCATGCTATAGGGGGGAATGAGTTCCTTCTATCTCAGGGTATACCTATGATGTATAGACCTATAGGTGTTAAAGGCAAGGATGGAGGACCAAACTCTTCACCCTAACACCACAGTCCAAGCCATCGATGATGGTTTCGGGAACTCGATACCGAGGGCAAGGCCTTTCATAGAGAAACATAGGCGCTAGTGTAAGAGCTCAACTCCTACAGGGGCAACCATGTCTTATCCATCCCTTGTGGCCATTGGAAAGCCGAGACGCAACAAGAAGAGTATGCAAGAATACCTGAACGAGAAGTCTATGGGTGACCACTGCACATACTTGAATGGGAAAGTTTGAGCATACTGTATGGTGTTGAAATGAAAAACACTATTGTTGCCATGCTTAAGTTCTAGAGACCTTGTGTATATGTCATTGTTCTATATGCTTATGTCGTTGCTTTTATGTTTGCATGTTATATGTTTATATGTTTATAAACCATATGTTTATATGTTTATATGCCATAAGTTTGTATGCTATATGTTTATATGTTTATACGTTCAAGTGTGCACATGTTTATATGTTTATATGCCATAAGTTTATGTGCTATATGTCTATATGTTTATATGTTTTCTTGTTCATATGTTTATGAGTACATGTTTACATGTTTATATGCCATAAGTTTATATGCTATATGTTACATGTTCAATACTTATATATTGAATATGTTTATATGCTGTATGTTTATATGTTTACATATCGTATGCTATATGCTATATGCCACATGTTTGGATATTGCACCATTTTCTTGGAGGCTTGGCACTCGACAACTTGCTTGAGTATATGCACTGATTTACCCTTTCTTTGGTGACGACCCCTTTGAGATGCTTCTACTTTGGGAGCAACTACTGTGATGTCAGGACCTTTTACATGTTTTCTTGCTGTAGATTTGATCCTTGCCATATCCAATCTTCTTAACTAAAAAAACATAAAACACAATCCTTAAAGCATAAAGAGAGGTTGTAAGATTGCAAACCACTATAGGACATAAACATGCTCAACAAAGAGATTTAGAATTACATTATAGTACACCAACATACCAATGAAACCACTTTCTTATATAACTTTACATGTTAAGCAAACAAATTAGTCATGTGTTATTGAACATGCAAACACCAGAGAAGATGCTTTAAACAATGGAAAATATGCTAAAGAAAGCTTTTTTAAACAATATATTCTAAACAATGCCAACATACTAAAATCGCTTCATAGGTAAAAAATGTTTGAAAAAGAGATTTCAAGTGTCATACTCTAGCCGTCAAGGATGAATTCACTTTTTGGAAATTGAGTAATGAGTAGCCATGTCTATGAAATATGCTCAAAAAATCGATTTTGTGTGAGAGGACTTGCTAGGAAGCATGAAGTCGCTTTTTTGAGTGGAGCTTCAGTTCTAACCTACAATGTCTTCAAATCATGCTCAAAAAAGCAATTTGGTATGTCACAACCTGTTGTGGAGGATGAAATCGCTTTTTCAAACACAAAACATGATGTTTTTGTAATGGTACCATACACTTAAACAATTATGTTGAACAACTCTATTCTCTATACGATGACTTCTTGAAAGACTTGAAATGGCTTCTTTGAGCTTTTTTTTTCAAATGGTGATAACAAACAAAGAAACAAACAAGGAAACCAACCTGGAGTGTATTGATCGTCTATTGGGGGGATTTTTTCCTTGCACCGACTTGAGGATCATTATCTACCTTAGGAAAAAGAGAGATAATCTAACCCTTATCTTGGGTTGATAGTAATGCACGAGTTGATGATAATAAAGGAAAATCATGCTAGCCATTCTGTCTTTGTTGTAAATGGCCACTAGAATCCAATATAGGGTAGGTTGAAAGTGGACCCTTATTGGATGCTTACGTGTGCAAGCTAATAATGGCTAGAATAGCCGTTATCTCACTCTCTTGAGGCCTACCGACTACAACATTTTTACTCGGGGGGGTCACTCATCATATGTAACTCTATCACGTGAGTTCAACAAAAGGATATTTTTTATTTCTAAAATTTACAGAAATAAATATACATAAGGGACTATTTTAAATAGTTTTGGAAAAAAATTACAGATTTGTATAGAAAATGGATACATTTTATTAATGAAAAATTTTACAGATAAGGGATTTTAAATATAGGCCTTGAACGCACTTGATATAGAGGGTTTGTACATAGTGACCCCCCTGAGCATTTTTATAATTGGTAAAGGTCTTATTTTACAACTCCAAGATCCACATATTTGGCATAGTGCTACCTTTCCACAGCACTTCATGAATAATCTCGGGGCACATTTTATGGAGCAGCAAGCAACAAGTATGTATGTTCTCACACTCGTGCAATTAAGTGTTTCAACTGCTATTTATCGAGTCCATAGCAAAGTCTTTCTTTTTCTATTGAGCAAAACCTTGTCAAAAATGTTCAAATTGTTCCAATAATTTAAAAAAGCGATATGATATGAAACAATACCGTGCGACATTATGAAATCGCGTTTTCTAACGGATTTAGATTTCAAATCATCAAAAGATGCTCCACATTTTTTGTTATTTAGAAATTTCTATACAAGATGCTCCACAAAGAGAGTTTGTCTGAGATAGCTTGCTAGGAAGCATCAAATTGCATTTGTGATTGAATCTTGACATAGAGCCTAGATAATGTTTAAATCATGCTCAAAAAAGCGATTTGCTATGGATTGGTTTGCTAAGAAGCAACAAATTGCTTTCTCGAGCGGACTTTCAGTTTATTTTGCTCATAAAAGCAATTTCGCTCATAAAAGCAATTTCTCTTGTTACCCAACACCTCCCTACATAAAATTGCATTTTTTAGAGGAATATATCAATTTAAAAGCCCCACTCTTTTAATTTTGATTGAAACATGCTCGAAAAAGCTATCTAGCATGTTGCTCAAATCTAGAGATGTGAAATCGCCTTTTTCAACGAAATATTCATGATTGCCATTCGTAGATTCTCAAAAAGGTGATATGGCATGTTACCTCTACCTCCACACAATAAATTGCTTTTTGCAGCATGAAATTTACATTTGCTATCAAGGTGATGCAAATCTCTATATAGCATGGGAAATGGATTTTTCCAAGAGATGCTTAAACATGCTGAAAAATGCGATATGGCCATTCTGCCCAAGCCCACACGTTTGAAATCACTTTTTTCAACATAAACACGGCTCTCACGATTTTGTGCATGCTTGAGTTACCATAAGGAGATTTAAAGCAAAAAAGTGAACCAACTTGGGAGGTAATTGCGAGTAGGATAACATCTTTATTCTTTGCACGAACTTGTTGACAACAATCGCTGCCTCGCATCTACCTTATGTGATGACAAATTGCTACCTTGCATCTCCCTATGACTTTGAGACAAAATGGACCCCACATGTCTCTTTATTTGGAAGCTTGCTATTTTTGGTTGTACAACTTTATTTGGAAACTCGCTTTTAATGGGGTGGTGGGCCCAATAGCCATTTGTAAAGATTCATCTACTATCTTCCGGTGTGCACCTTGTTTGGGATTGTCACGATTCACTACTTGGCCTCACAGTCTTGCACCATGCACCAAATCTGAGAGACGACTGGCGGCGATGAAAGCGTCGCTCTATAAGGCTCCTACGAGATGCGGCACTCTATAAGGCTCTTGTCAGTAGTGTCTTGCCCTTGCGAGTAGTCTCTTGTAGAAGCGGCACTCTATAAGGCTCTAGAAGCAGAAGCGAGAAGTCTCTTGCGAGAAGCGATGGAAGAAGGCTCATGCGAGAAGGTGAGATTTGTAAAGGAGAGACTTACAAGAAGCATAGCCTTCACGAGTCAACACTAATACGAAATACGATGGACGAAGATGCAAGAGGTACTCCATTTTTTACATTCAACAATCAATTTCACTAGTGTTTCTATTGGCCAAGATTTGTGTGAGTAATGAATTTCAACAACAGTTGGAAAACACGATTTAGGGTAGTAGACACCTCTTTCTATGTTGAAATCGCATTTTTCAGTATGTAAAATCAAAGTCGCTCAAAAAAGGTATACTACAAATTATCTTAAGCTCCACATATAAAATCGTGATTCTTGCTTTACACGCTTAAAAAAGCAATTTGGTCTTGTGCTCGAACACACACGCATAAAGTCACTTTTTTGAACACCTTTCAATCTTATGGTAAAAATCGATTTTGTCTTTGTACTCAAGCATGGCTTGCACATGGCTCTGCTTAGTGAAATTGCTTTTATGAACATCAAACACAAGATTGAATTCTCATGGGAAGATTAGGAAAATGAAACACTCACATAGTCATAGTAATAGTTGGGGGGAGGGTCAGTTGGGGGCGGTCTAGGCAGTGGGGGTAGAGGAGAAGGGAGGCATGTAGCCATGTCATCTTCATTTATCCCTTGACTGCTACACCCTTGGTCTTTGGTATCAATCTTTTTGGACTCGTATTCCTTGTCTTTATCATTCTTTTGTGACCCATGGCAACTCTTTATCACCAAGAATATCTTAGGAATTGTTTGCTAATGCTATTCTTTGTTTTTTGGCTTGACCATGTGAAGTCAACAAGATTAAAACAACTCGAAAGTAGAGTGTGAGAAAATTTGCCATGAGAACTTGCAACCCAAGTATGTCGAATAATTATGATTTTAAGATCTTACTTTGAATTATTGTTAACATTGATATTTCAACACATGGTGCAAAAATTTACTTTTATTTATGTAATCACATTTGCATTTCAACACACACGGCATGGTGTAGTAAATTTGCAAAGAGCTTCTGTGACGGCACCAGTAGGAAGAAGATCTCTACAAATGACATTTGCGGAGCCATCAAGTAGTCCTCAAAGGGAGGAGAAGAAGTCTGTCGATGAGATATTGTTTGACTTTCTCCACAAGTCCAATGCACATCAAGAGTGTCATATTTTTTACAAGATGTTCAATAAGAGTCTAAATTACTCAGATATAATGTCACAACACTATGACATTTTGGCAGAGTATTATGAAGGGTTTGATACTCTCACAAGGGATGGAAAAGTTGCTATAGAAAGTAAGCCCTATATCCACCTAAAAGATGTTGCTACTACAAATAACACTAGAAGTTATATGGCCAAGAGATATGACTTATTAGAGACAACTCAACCCGAAGAAGAGGAATTGATAGAGAGCATGGATACAACAGAGCTTTCTCAAGTTAATTTTGAGCATGAGCAAGATGTAGAGGAGGAAATTGATCTAAAAAATGAGATGGCTGAAGATGCAACAATAGACGTTTTGTCACTCAGGGCAGATACAATTAAAGGACTAGTAACCTTCTTTCCTTTTTGACAATGTTGAGTACGTTCATCTTAGTGACATTTAGGCAATATTTGATTTGAGAGAGGACTATGCATTGGCAATAATTGCACAAGCCTACACATTGGAAAGAGATTTTATCACCAATGAGGATCAATTTTTGTCATTAGAGGACAACTTCTATTCAGAAGAATAGTTTTTGACATGCTTTACAGAAGCAAAGAAATGCGAGGACTCATATGGCATTGATAAAGTGACTTTTGAGCAGCTTCAGAGAGAACTTATGATTGACAAAATGGTAAAGCAAGAGGAGCAAAAAAGAAGCACCAACATCTCCACAAAAAGCAGCATCAGCCTTTGGACTGATAAAGTTTTAGTTGAAGATGAAAATCCACAAGTGAGTTCTCTCTTTTGTCATCTCATTTTTCCTTAATCTTAGGTGAAAAATGTAATTGTATTATTTTGGTTTTTGCAGTTGAATGTCGAGGATAATGCACATGGAATCAAGAGTACTTTGGGCCTAGATGTTCATGGAAAGCACCATCTTCTTAGATATAGAGAACCATCATTAGCAAGTGAAGGACTTCAAATTGGAGGAGTTGAACCAATCAAGCATGATAATCCATTAGTAAATGAAGGGTTTCAAATGGAAGGAGCTGAACCAATTAAGCAAGATGATGCAAAAAAAGTAGAAGACAAGTGTGACATTGATACAGTAGAAGAATAGTACACAAGTTCGGAAAGATATTGTACATTGCACAAGCAATATATACATTGTAATGGTTTTGTGTTACAAGTTTGTTTAAAATTCAGAGTCTATCTATCCACTTATGGTTTACAAAGATCTTTGAATGTCTCCACTCAGCATGTCTCACTGTGGCATATGAGTTGTCCAAAATCTGATGCTTTCTTTGCTTTTGGGCCAAGGCAAAGGCTAACTTAATTTGTGAGCTGTTCACTTTTCTCTTGTAGCTCAATCTTTGTAGTATACCTTGATAAAACCATTGAAATACTTCTTTTAGGCTGTTTTCCTTCTCTCTTCCTCCAAAATGTTGTGTGTGTCAAAAGAAAGCATTATGGCCAATGTAATGTGATTTCTCCATCCCTTGTGTGGACCAAATTGCTGGGCAACCATATTTTTAAATAAATATGGAAGATGATTGTAGATAATATGTTGCCATAAGAGCAAGTATTAGTGAAAGAAACATTTAATGAAAAAAGCACAATGAAAGAAAGAAAACTTTGATAGTTACCATATAATGAGTTATGTTGCACGATGTCCAAGCCTCTTTCATAGACTTTCCAAATGTTTTAACCTCTTTCTCAAAAACTTGGTAATCATTCTTTGTCCATGTCTTTTTGTCACAAAAAATGAAGAGTTTGTCCAATGACTTCCACACCTTTGCTTTGATAGTCCATGCTTTTCCATCAACCTCATGATCTTTAATAGCATTATGGACTTGCTTTCATAATCCATAGTTTATCCTTGAAAGTGTTGTGCATTCTTCACTTGCTTTTTTTTGTTTGTTGTCTGGGATAAAAGTCTCCTTGCCTTGACACCACCAATAGATGGCTTGATTGGTACCTCTTTGCCATTTGTAGATTTTTTCAAATCCTTTGTTATATGAACATTGCCTCCATGGAGACCCATATAAACTTTCTCCAATGCTTGGAGAGCATGTTTTCTACTTATTTTGGGATGAAGCTTCCAAGCAAATCCAATATAAAGAAAGACCAACTTCTCCACAATTTGACACAGTGCATGCAATGTGCATATATGAACATTACTTATGGGATGCCAAGAATAGCCTTAAATCCTGGATCTACTTTGTCTCTATTTGGTGCTCTCTTCCATCTTTTATGATCCATCACATGTGCTAGCTCTTTGCAATACAGACAAGAAGACTTTGAATTTCATCCTTTACTTGCATTATACATACACTTAAGCATTTTCAAATCACCTGCCATATGCCACTCTACTTGAAAGTCACCTTTGCCTACAACATGGAGATGTTCACCTTGAATTTGACTCTTGATTATTGTTGGTATGTTAGTATGGTGAAATACCCAAGAAAGAGTCTCATGGTCCTCTGTCTTGACCTGTGAAAAATAAAATTCACACTGTAAGATTATTTTAAGATTGAAAAAAAGAGCATTGTCTTATACAATATGGAATATTTGCATACCTCAAAGGAGCCTAACCACCATATATGTTTTTCTGATCGTACATTGAAATAGCTTGTGTCTTGTTCAGTAAAATAACTGATGTATCAAGTGCTCGATTCATTAAGGTAGCAGTGACTCTCTCGATCTTTTTTTCCTGAACAATCTCACACTCATCCAATTTGATAACGAATTTCAAAACACCTTTGCATTCTTCGAATGAAAGACTATAAAACTCTACCATTCTTTTGTGCATTTTTTAAAGGTCCACAAAAGTATTATTAAAAGGATCATACACCTTGCTTCCCTTACTACCACCATAGATCCCTTCAACATGGTTATATTGTCCAATATACTGATATATTTATGTATTCAATAATCCTCTTTTTCTCCATACAACTACTGCGCTGGGTAGAAGCACTCGTTTGATTCTTTGATCTCTTAAGTTAGAGGAGAGAGCATTGTAAATTGAAGCATATCCTTTTTTGCTGACTCCACTGACATCAAGAGCTTCTTGAATTGTATCTATATCAACCTTATTATTGGATATAAATTCCTCCACAACATTCCGTGGTGTTGTTTTGAACTTTTTCTCTTCAATCAATCCCTTTGCTATGTGACTGGATAGCAATCATTTTATCTGTTTGATAAGAATAACCTTTGGGTCTATGTTTTCCTTTGCAGGCTCTAATATTTTTCTACAATAAACATGTAATAACAATTTCACTTGTAATAAGAATCATTGAATAAAGAACATCCTATTTGAAGAATTGGATTGATAAATTAAATTAATTGTTTGCTTACCTTACTAGTTAAATTTGACGCTTGCATCCTCCACTACCAACCTTCAACTCTGCAATGTTTTGAATCGTTTTGTTTTGTAGTCTTTCTCCAAGAATTGTTCTATTCCTTCTTACTCATCGCAACTCTGCAATGTTTCGAATCGTTTTGTTTTGTAGTCTTTCTCCGAGAATTGTTTTATTCCTTCTTACTCGTCGCAACTCCTTCGTATTTGAGTGCTCTTTGATTTCTCTTTGCAGTTGCTTGGTCAAAGTTGACACAATCTCCATTTGTTGCATAATTTTTGTACTCTCTTGCATACATAGCATCTTGTACATTTCCATATTGGATTGGTGAGCCCCAATGTATGCATACAATCCATTAGCTCCAATCCCCACAAATCGTAAAAGCAATGTGGGATTAGAAAATGGAGGTGTAGAGTGTTTTGAAGGACATATCAGGTAGATCTTCCATTGCACCAAAAGTCAATGTGTTGCGAGCCTCCTCTTCTCATGTTCTCCTTCTGCTCAGCACTTACAAGTGGACCTTTTCATCATTTTCGCACCGGTGCATATTGTTCTTCTAAGTCAATGTGAAGATGGTGCAATCACTTCTTCTCAAGTTCTTCTCCAATAATCAGATTGGATGCATCCATTTTTTTGAGCTTCTCTAGTTCTTTGCCTCTTCATCTCGTGTGCTTATAGATCAAGTCATTAAACACAGGCGGGCTTGATTCAACTATTCAAAAAAACACTCAAGATGATTTAGTTATGAGTTCATCATAGCAGAGTAGACACATGTCATTTCAAGAGATCTAGAATCTATGTGGGATCTATGTGGAGAGAGAATCTCATTAAATAATTAATGCCAAATCGTGTGAAGAATGTAGAATAATAGATTTATTCTTTCTTGGACTGACATGTTTGAAGTCTGAAATGACACATCTGATGCGAGATAGTCTATTTTATTCTTTTTTCATATTTTTTGTGACAAATAAAGAAGAAAATAGTGAAAATCTTAGAGGGCAAAGAACGAGCTCCCTTTTTTCCTAATGCACCCCTTGGGGGTAGATCAAGAACATCAATGGATGTACCTACTCGATAGATGTTCCCTATAGCCCCTTCCAAGGGGTCATCACCTAGACGTACCCATCATAGGTCCAGAAAGAGTAGTAATGGTCGAGGCTGCTATGGTGGCACGAGGGATGTAGATGAGTCTACACACTCACATCCTTACTATAGGTCTCCTCTTCCTCATGAGACACAATACTAGTCAGGTCCCTTGCCCTCTCTACTCACAAGCCGTAGTACACCAAAGACCACTTGCTCCCTTACTCCTCACTCCTTAAGCACTAGCTCCACCCCTCACTCTATCTCTGCTACTCCATCCACTGTGAATCCTTCAGACTTTGTTTTTCTTGAGGACCTATCCTATAGATTGAATAGCATTGGGGAGGTTATATAGGATGAGGATCATGAAGGCGGTCACAAGATACATAGGAGGTTGGTGAGCAGCCACATCCCCAATAATATATTCAAACCTTGGAAACAAAAGGACAAGAGAGCCAAGGATGCCTTCATAGATGCCCTTAAGAGACAATTTCCAAACCCTAAAGGGTATGAGTTTGATCGAAATGCCATGCTTACACGGATGAGGGAGCTCCTTAAGCCTCATAAATGTGAATTAAGGATGCTGTTAAAGATGGCAAGCATAAGCCAGGGTGGGCAGACCCGAAGGATTGGAAGAGAGTGAAGAAGGATTACAAGGAGAATCCAGATGTGTTTGAGCCTCAGCGGAGGGCAGCAAGGATACATATAGATACCATAAGTCCTTCACACCTCGAGAGCAATGGCAGACTCGGCAATGACGCATGGGTGGCAAGTATATATTCATCTTCTACTGAATTTCTAATATGTTAAATTGTTAAATGTCTTGTTAATCACATCTAACTAATTGAATTTAGATCCACAGGAATCTATAATTGTAAGGCCTCCAGACAACCAGGAGGACAGAAGGGCATTCAGGATTGGAGCCAAGGCATGGTTTAAAGAGAATGAGAGAGAAGGAGTCCACATCAATTGGGAAAGGGTGGCTGCACATCATGTGAGTATACCCTATTCCTCTTTGTTATCATTTGACTATCATCATTGTCTTCTAATCAATGCTCTTAGTTTTTCTAACTTGTTTCATTCTTAGGGAGGCATGTTCGACCCATCCGGAGGTCCGGACAAAGAGATGGGATCTAAAGAAGAAGCGGTTAGGCTAGCACAAGAGGAGGGCGAGGGATCGGGCACATGTAGAGAGACCGAGGGCAAGGAGGACGAGGAGGACATGATTTGAATGGGAAAAAAAATTATGTGGGGCAGGATGGGATTGGAACAAGCCCCATCCTACCCCACAAAGTTTTTGTAAGCCTACGTAAAAACCTCGGTATATACTGACACTGTAGTGTCGATATATACCGATGCCCATACCGACACTGTTGGGCACACTGACTCTTGCACCGATGATTTCTTTGCAACGTCCACACCGACAGAATTTTTGACACTTTTCGCTTGTTTTTAAAAAAAACCTTCATATTTAGTGTCGGTATCGGTGTCAAAAAGCGGCCCTTGTCTTGTAGTGAAGTAAAACTTTACTTCACAATTACAAACAACCACTGACCTGTGTTGTATTAAGCATGTCTATGATGTGCTCATCAAACATCTTGCATCTTGGGGTCTTCTTTCTAGAGATGTCCTTGTTATTTGGACAAACTCTCGTATTTTCATGCCAAAACGTCACCACTATTGCAATGACTTTTGAACTTAGGTTATCTCTCCTTTTCTTGCATTCTATTAAAGCCCATAGATTACTCGGATCAAGATGATCGGCCATTGCTTTTGCTCTGTGTATATCTCCCAAGGTGTTGGTAGGGTTGTCACTCTATGAACTTTAGGGTGCATGCTAAAGCTTGTGAAGACTCGAGATTGGTATTCACCTGAATGGCCTGATGTTGCTTCCTCAAATGCTACCACCACTCGCGACATTACAACTCGTGTTCTTCACTCTGATGGGGCAATGATTGAATGTGTGCACCTACAAACTGCTTCCTATTGCTATTGTATAGGGAGTCTTCATTTCTTCTTCTTGTTTATCCTTTTGCAAATGTTGCAAAAGTATCTTCCATTACCATTTTAATACCATGTCATTTCTTTCCTTGACCCGCAATCTGTTCCTTGTGCCCTAACCAACCTTTTCAGCTTTCTTGTCTCACAGCCCGTGTCTGCTTCTCTTGCAAGCCATGGTGAGCTGCATGTTGCCATGGCGACAATGATCAGTGAAAGATGACAATGCCAAACCAATACAAAGAGAAGCTAGCTTGTGAGGCGAGCAAAGAATAGAAGACAACTTACCCGAAAGACAACAATGCCAAACCAAAGATGACACAAGGTCACGTCAAGGTGCATGTGGGTTATAGGGTGGGGGCAGGTTGTAGGTGCTCAATCTTTTAAGATTTAATGGGCGGGTGGCGTGAAAATTCAAAATTCGTGGGAGAGCACAATTTCCAGTTGTCAGTTTCCCTCCCTCTGGTGATACACGTCATTAGAATCAAGATATCTCAAACAAGTGCAATGTGGCCTCAAATGCTTCAAAACACAAATAGGCCAAAGGGCATGGTGTATTATAAAATGCAATGACCTTTGGCATGCGTATGAGCCATATAGCAAGAAAGTGCATGGAAAAAGAAACAACTCAAAAATATATTTAGACATGCATAAATTGCACATTTTCAACTTCTTCCATTTTAGGGTGAATCTAGATACCAATACCAAAAAGTATCAATGTTTTAAGACCACCATGTAGTAGTCCCACTAGTTTGGATTCCAAAATTTCAATCCATTTTGGTTCAAAAAAGGTTATGGAATGTGCCCTCAAATGGGTGTGCATCACTTTAGCACAACATTGGAGGCCCGTTAATCCATGCCTAATGTTCTCATTTAGGTGTGTCCTTGGGTTGAGGAGAAGCTCACATAGTGTACTTTTGAATGATTACTTGGTTGCATATATGTACATAACAAAATTTTGATGTTTTTGAATAAATTGCTATATCCTATAGTCTTGAGGATGCATGCTTCACATGCAACATAGCACTTGTAATGGTTTGACGGTCTTGTTCCAAACCTCTTCTTCCATAATTTTTTGGTCACATGTTCAATTTTGGAATGTGTACGACAACTTGAAGACAAAGTTTTTCGAATTCCATTGAGCAATGCATAAGTTATGTGGGTCATGCAAGATACCTATATACAAAAAATTCCCTGAACCTCACCAAAAATGGCTACACCCAAGCAAACAATGGCCCTTTGCAATTCTTTTTATAGAGTATAAACATCATATGACACCCCTTTGTGTTGATGTTTTCTTTAAAGGACAAAAGATCCACTACTGAATCTTGCTTGAGACTCTTCTTCATAGCTTAGTCATGCAAAGCAAGAAGCACTCAACATTGGCCTTGTTTTCCAATAAAGAATAGTAAAGCGGATCCACCAACACTGCTTGTAAAGCAATTTGGTTCAGAAAGATTTTTCTAGAGATTGAGATATTTTGAGAATATATAATGCACTATAGGATAATATTAACATCATCATCTGATGTGGAAAAAAATATAGTATTTTATGCCAGAACCAAACATATTGAATTGAGTAACCACTTAAATGATGAGAGTCAGAGTCTTTATTGAGGAGATTGGCATAGTTCACTGTTAATTAATTAATTTGATTGTGTCTTATAATTTATCAATTAACCTAAGCCTACTGCATCTAAATAATACAATTAACGTTTCGTTTTGGCTCATTGCTACTTTTCCTTCCCTCCCATCGCCTCGCCCTACGTTTGCTCCACTCTCACCCCCTTCCATCTCTGCTACACTCGTGTCTCTCCATATCTCAATCCCCTCTCTCCCTCACCTCAACCTCTCTCTCGGGGCACTCTCCTCATCTCTCTCCCTCTCTCCTTTGCCTCCTTGCCCCTTTCTCCTTACCTATGGCCATCGCTCCCTTGCCTCCAGCCTTCGCACCCTCCAACCTTCAGGTGATCTCCCTCCGCTTTGTGTCCCATCCCAACAACTTAATTAATTAGTGTGAATTCATTGACTAGGGGTCCCTATTCAACACAAGATTGGGCTGCATATATCTTCACCAAGCCACTCTCCCTCGACAAGTTTGCAAAATTTCGACATCACCCAAGAAGTGATGGATAAGTTGTATAAGATGTACTCACTATAAAGGCTTCCATTGTATACTATTGTGTCTAAAACACACTACACTAATCTTTTTAGCTTTATCTTTTTGAGTCTTGGATGCTATCATATGCACCAAGAAAAATCACAAAAACATATCTTGTACATGCACCCTTTGCCTATGAAGTATAATTTAAAAGGTGGTTTTAAGAATAGTGTAAATTGCACTATTACCTAAAGGACTATAAGGACATAGGGATCATATCCCCAAACTTGACCCTAAGGGGTGATCTTCATTATGATCACAATAAATTTAGTCTTATGTGGGTGTTTTATGACTTGGCTCGTATTTGTGAATCTTGAAATGTGTTGGTGGCATGCACAATTGTTTTAGTTGTAATGATGTTCTAATGGTGTTGTGGATTACTAGGAAACCAACATATAATGTGTGTTCAAGGGATCATATTTAAACCTCTACTTACATACAAATCTTACATTCTTGCCCTTTAAGAAAGTTATAGATATGCTACTTGAGTACTTTTTTTGTCCAAAATGACTATGATATTTTCCATGTACATCTTTTCCTTGGCTTGATTGTGAACTTTAGCTCATGGCCAATATTGCTCATGTCTTTACTTGTGTTATCTTTCTAGCATTGTAGGCTCTTCCCCAGTCTTAGTCGGGGACTACAAGGTACATGTTCATACGTTTTTGGAGCATGTGCAACCCATTTTTGTCCAAATCCAAAGCACTATTACTACATCATCCCTTAACTTCCTCTGAGCTAAAGGTTCTGGTCCACTCTATGGATAGAGAAAAATCCCCAGGAGTGCATATTGATTTGTATCAATAGTATTGGCATGTTTGTGGTAGAGATCTTATGGCTTTTCTTAAATATTGCAGTGATATAGGCTCTTTCCTTAGTTTGCGAACCTAGGTGTAATTAAATTAATTCCCAAAGGTGTTAACAGGCTTTCTTCTAACAATTGGAGACCTTTGACCATCATAATTAATGGTGCCTACAAAAATTTGGCAAAGTCCAATGCCATGCAATTTAAGTTCTTCTTGGGTTCTCGATTGCCTCCATTAGAACCAATATAGGTTTTTTCATTGCTAGAATATTCATGATGCCATCCTGAATCTCTTGCTCACCTATTGATGATTATTTGGTCACTCAGAAACAACAGTTTGTCTTATTAAATCTAGACATGGACAAAGCCTATGAAAGAGTATCTTGGAAATTTATTAGACTCAAGGTTTTGCTCAAAATGGGATTTGAATCAAGGTTCTTTGAGCTTATTTCTACTTTATTCTCTAATGTGACTTCTATGATATTAATGAATGAGAGTACCCTCACAATAGCGCTCAATCTGTTAAGGTTGCCAAGTGGCATGCCTTCTCTTTGCAGTGGTCACTGAGACCTTACTTCATTTCCAAATGAACCAAGGGGATTGAGCTTTCTTAATGGCTCTCAATTCTTAGCTCCATTCTTCGCCTGATGATAACGCTCGAGGGGTTCACATCATAAAATTTTAGTGTACCACATGCATTCAAAAGGAGGGGTATTTTAATTTAACTTTTTGGAAAATTTTAACAGCTTTACAATAATAAGAGGGGGTTTTTAATTCAACTTTATAAAAAAATCACTTAGTTCATAAGTAAAGAGGGGTGTTTTTATTGGGGAAATTTTTTTAGTTGAGGGGTTTTTTAAATACCCCTTGAACGCACGTGATACATAGGATTTCTAAGTAGTGCACCCCTGAGTGATAATGCTCACATAACGGTTGCTGAAAGAGCGAATATCAAAGCCCTTATGAGTGTTTATGTTGACTTCTTGGCTATCTCAGATTCACAAGTTAATAAGTAGAAATCTACATATATGCTTTCATAGAATGGTCATCCCCTCCACAATGGCCTGTAAATGGGGGATTTACTCACATTCCACATGGTGTTGTCTGCCACCACTTGGGTTGCTCAGTTGGCTTCGGGATTTCCATGCAATAGGGGCTTAATTAGTGTTTGAGTTAGGTTCATGCCAAGTTTCATAAGTGGAGGGAGAAACAACTAGCAATTCTAGGCAAGATTACTACAGTTAAGCATATAGTCAAACCTAAGCTAGTCTACGTTTAATCTATTCTTCCTTTTTTGTAGATTGGGCTCATTGAGGTAGACAACATGTCAAAGGACTTCTAATGGAGAAGTAAGTGGTACCCCATTCTATGGTCATATATGATTGCTTCTCGTTCTCAAGGTGGTCTCGGCCTTGAGATAATTAAAGCAAAGTGCAATAGTTTCTGTTGCAAGTGGGTTATTAAACTGCATACTTGTCATCCATGAGCGATTCAGTGCACCTATAAATTTAAATCAACAACAAGGTGTGCTGGGTATCTCAACTAGATCCACTTCTTGCTACTTGAACTCCTACTCTGTCAATTTCCAATTCGCCTCAGGCATTCATAGATGCTTTGTTGGCTTTTGGAAGTAGTGAGGAAAGGTTTGGGTAGACGCTCTTGGGCAGGAACGACTATTCTTCAAGGATATGGTTCTTTGGGTTTGAACATTTGGCTACATTAATGGCCTTTAGTAACTCAATTGCCTCAATACAAGTAAGCCCCCAATTTGCATGCGATTAAACAAGCGTGGCCTATGCACTTGGGAGTGCTTATGGGATTCTCAAAGGCAAGATTGGCCGCCTATTAGCATCGTCACTCAACGGTTTTAGTTGTCTTTAAGAGAAAAGATCTTTGTTCAAGCCAATATTTCTCAACTGAAATCGGCTTGGCAGCTAGCCATACTTTCATGTAGAGCCTAAGAGGCTAGTGTAATTCATATGGCAAGGAGTTCCATTCATTATCTTTACCTATTTTTACTACATCTGAGGGAATGGATGTCTCTGACGATGTTTGAGATGCTTGGAGGTGTTGGACGCTATCAAATTCTATTTCCATATCGCCATTGCACTTATTTAGAGTATGGCGATCCACTCCTTCAATGAAGTAGAATTTCCTTTTGTGGAGAGTTATTTCTTATAAGCTATCAACAAAAGATAGGCTTACCAATTGGAGGCATATTTCACATGTTTGTTCGGTTTGCCATATCGGCATGGAATCTCACTTTTATACTTTTTGGGGTTGCATTTGTCACTCGGAGAGATTGGCATTCTATCCAAAATTGGTTTACTAGAGCAAAAAATTTGTTCCCCCTTCAGTGGAAGATGGCACTCTTTGGTGATTGTGGTAATGTTCAAGTATGTGTTTGGAGCTTGGTTCTCGCGATAGTCATTGAATGGATCTGGTCTTTTAACAATGCTTTGGTCTTCCATAGAATGGCATGATCTTTTCATAGAATGGTCTTCCATAAGAGGCATGATCTTTTCTTAGAAGTTTAGAAAGCCATTTTAGAGGTTCTCCATTACCACAATACAAAGTTCAATAAGATTGTAGCGCATGTAAAGCACTTTGGAGAGTCTAGCTCTGTGCCCCTCCTTTAATTTTTGTAATCTTTATAATAAAATTTCTTCCCACGTAAAAAAAGAGAGTTATAAATTTGTGAATTGAAAAAATATCTTCTAAGATTTTGTGTGTCAAGATTCTTTATAGCTTTACTTCGTACATTTCTTCTTCTTTATAAAACTTTACATTTTTTTGTTTTGTGAAGTAAAGAACCCCTTTGTGTATATTTATGTGAACCTTTTTAATTAGAAAAACTAACCATATGCTTACATATTTTTGGGTGAAACGCGAAGAGTTCCATATATTTAAGTAAACCCCCAAGGGTGTTAGGGTTTAAGAGCATGTTCTTGTGTAAAAAAAGAAATTGTACCATTTTGTTTGCGATGCACAGTGAAGGCCTGAAATTGTCTAGCATTCCTCATTTATGACATTATCATAAGGTTTTAAGTTCGAACCGATCCTTGTGTGACGACAGCCGATCCTTGTGTAGATCTCTGCAGTACGTTGCTATTGTTTTTGCAGCGTGGTGTTGATAGCTTCCCATTTTTGTGTATCTGGAAATTGACAAAGCCAAAGATCCTTCTTCCGTTCATGATCTTCCATCGCTGATCCACCCTGAGAAAAATAGTGACGATGAGAGTCTTCGTCTTGGGCGTTCTTTGTTTAGGCTTTGTCATTCCTTGTTTTGCAGCAAGAGAGCTCTCGGACGACCTGTGTAATGCGACTTGCCAAAAGGTAGAATGTTGCACTTGTTCCAGAGAGCTGTGGACAGTCATGTCAGGCGGAGGGACGACTCTAGCCGCTCTGCTCGTGTCTCTAGGTCGATGGTACCACTCAGATTTCCACGAGCACAAGAAGAAGATCTGCGGCTTCCCATATTCGCCTTTCAGAGCTTTCCTCACAATCGTGGGAGGCACCTTCGTGCCTCAAATATTCATGTCCTTCCTCTTGTCGGCGGGATTTTCGAGCACGCTACTAGCGCAGAGAGTGCGCAAGGAGAATAGAAGAATGGCCAAGAGGATGTGTTCCATGGTGGTGTGGGTAGCCATAAGCAAGGAGACACACGACCGATTCTTCGAGCAAGGGAAGAATAAGGGACTGAGGGGTTTATTCCTGGAGAGGCAAGGGACGAAGCCGGAAGTGCAAGACGCGCTGCTGGTGGTGCAGCGGCAGTCGTCGATGAGCGGATATTCAGACGAAGGCGCTAATGGGGAGGGAAGCGTGCAGCACTATTTGTGCGCGCAGGACTGGGATGCGAAGAGTCTACTGTGGAAGCAAGCGATGCTGGAGACGGGGGGGGTGCTACCGGCGATCGAGGAGGTCGAGATGATCGAGTCGAGAACGAAGTGGGAATGTGCGGGGGTGGCGATACAAGCGGTGGGATATCAGGCGAGTGTGTTGAGCCGATTTCTGGGAGGGAGGAGGGTGAGGGTGAGCCCGGTGGAGGTGATGAGCGCGTGGATCTCCATAGCTCTGGTTGTACAGGTCTTGATCATTCCGTTGCTCGTCACTCTTTGCAACAGAGGTCTCCTCCTCCGTCTCTCCGACGCCAAATTCACAGAGCTCGTCGATTATTACGAGCTTCACAAGGAAGACGACGACCTCGTCACCGTTCAGAACACTCGCGGCCTCGTCCTCACCCTCTTCTTCCTCTTCGGCCTCTTCCTCATCCTCATTCCCCCCCTCGTCCACTACTTCTACAGCCTCAGCTACCATAGCCCCCTCACCTTCGCCTCCCTCATTCCCTTCACCCTCCTCAGCGGTGCCGGCATCGTCGTCTTCGTCCTCACCTTGTACTTTCCCCCCCACGAGGTTCTTTTCGCTTTCACCGCCTTCCCCTTCCTCAGGCCTCCCGGCCAGTTGCCTCGCTCTTCCAAGTACATGCCTATTGTCAGCACTGTCGTCTTGCTGGTCGGCCTCTCCGCTTATACCCTCGCTGTCATCGACACCACCGTCAATTGGCACTTCTTTCGTGCACGAGATTGCTATGTTTCGAGTATCATTATCCCCCACATTGGCTCCTAGTCTCATCCTATCAGCGCAGGCGTAGATTTATCATCAGGCTCCCTGCTCGCAGAAAAAGATCTACGACAAATCTTCCCTTTTCATCGACAAAATCTTACGTGCATCTGTTTTCCGCTCCCGAAGAGGTGAATTGCGCGATTGTTGAGCAAATTGCGTTCACTTCTCTACTGCCTCATAATGAGCTCCAGGATTAGCAGTGCCTCCTTTACAGGAATTCCTTGGTATGCAGTCTTCTACAGGTTTTTCTTCTTTTTCTTAGAGATGATTGCTTAGGCCAAAAGTTCAGATTTTTGGCCCTGCCTGCTGCAAGGGTCTAAGGGATGGATAGGTTAGTTTTTATTTCAGTTCATTTGGTTATTTCAGTTCATTTGGTCACTTTGACCACTTAAAGTTTTGGTTCATTGGTTGCTTTCTTAAAAAGGGAACTATTATGGTCATCTTTGAGAGCGTATCACTCCATTTGTTTAGGAGGTTCGAGATGATCATGTCCTCTCTAGCTCCAGTCTATTTCTTTTGTGTGTGTGTGTGTACACTAATGTTGCAACTCATTTGAGATTACTGTTTTGGGTTTGTTGTGTCCATAATTTTGCTACATGTGTTTTGTTTTGTAGTGTATTGGGTATGTCCTTGTGTAGAGTGTTTCGTTGTGTTGTATAACCTCAGTTAATTTCGTAGCATATATTATCCGATTTCATTGCCATTGTGTTTTGTTTATATTGGTGATACCCATTCCTTTCTGTGTCATCTGTGCTTCAGGTTTGATCCTACATGAGTTATGCAAGTCTGGTCTAGGGGACGTTTGTTCTTCTTTGTCCTAGCTTGTCTTTGTGGGTCTAGCATGTCGTGTTTAGAATAAAGTGTGGACTCTACTTAGATCTTTGCATGTGAGTTCTAGCTTTGTGTGAACTCTTTATGTGGAGTGTGACTTTTCCTTTGTAGAGGCAGCCCACTTTCTTGTTCATTATTTATGTTTTTGTTTTGCATGCGTGCTCAAATGTTTGAAACTTTTTGTTAAAGCATTTGGGTTGGTTTGCAGTTAACTATCTCTTTATGGGGCTCTATGTGTAGTAATTGGCTACACGACTCTTTATACTCTACTTTGCACCTTAGTGCCTAGCTTGGTAAAAAGTTCTTTTATTCTCGACCCATGAGTTTGTTGGTGTTTTGCCATTAAGTAGTCATGTACAAATCTTCTCCCTTGATGGAGTGGTAGATTAGATGTGTATCCTCCCCAAGGTTGGTGCTAGGTTTCTTTAGTAGTAGAAAGTCTTAGCATGGTGGGTTTGGTTGATTCATTATTGTTTATTCTAGCTCGCATTTTACTACATTAAGGAGGCGGGTTACGTTTTGTGTGAAATTCTTAGGATGGAATGATTGGTTGGCTTTCGTTTGTTGCTTTATTCTTAGTTGTTAATGATTGGTTGGGCTTATTTCACAATTGTATTCTTATTTAATTAGGGGAGAAATGGGGTCTTAAAAGGGCCTCGTAAGGAATGTATTAAATGGATTAGGCTAATGGGAAGTGAACTAACTACATTGACCCCTGGGCTAAGGGTCTCGTAGCATTGACTAAATTGGCATCGGTATCTTTAATTTGAATTAGGTGACCTTGGCCTTTGGATGGAGGTGGATGGTGGATGGATCAAAGGCGTAGGATGCCTTTACTGGATTGGTGGATGCACTTTGGTGGGCTCAAAATGGCAAATTTTGACTTTGGGGAGGCCTCATTAAGAGGGAAAGGCTCCTTTCACACCTCTCGTCCATCAAATCTTGGAAGATTAAGTAGCTGCAACCTACCTTTGCTCTGCAACCCTCATGCATCTTGACGTGATCTTGCGTAGACTTTGGTTTGCCATTGTCTTCTTTTGGATAAGTTGTTTTCTATTCTTTGCTTGCCTCACCAGCTAGCTTCTCTGGGTCTATTCTAGACTGATCATAGCCATGGCATCAATTGCAACATGCAGCATGCCATGGCTTGCAAGAGAAGTAGACAGAGGCTTCGAGAAAGGAAATCTGAAATGCCAGGTCAAGGCACAAGGAATAGATTGTGGGTTAAGGAAAGCATTGGTGCGGTATCGAAACGGCAACGGAAGACACTTTTGCAACATCTGTGAAGGAAGAAACAATGAGAAGAAAGAAGACTCCTTGTAGAGCAGCAAAGGAGGAAGCGGTTGCAAATGCATGCATTCAATCATTGCTCTTAACACCCACAGAGTAGAGTCACAGAATGCATAGTAGTTAGAGGTGATTAGGCTTCATGATTTACTTTAACAGTTGCAGCCATGGAGGGAGCACAATTACAGGCTTTATGGGATTTGAGCCACAAATAGCCTAAGTGGTTATAAGCCTTATAGGGTTTGAGCCGCAAATGGCTCAAGATTGGCCTCGCCACTCCCAAGTTTTGAGCCTTGTAAATGGGTTTTGAGCCTCAAAGGGCTTAGGACTCATAGGCACGAGGTTAACACAAGCGCTATTTGGGACCCGGTTAGGAGCACTTTCTAACATCTAGATTGTCCCAAGCACTCTTATATGGTTTACACAAGTTCTATTTTTGACACGTAAAGAGTGGAACAATAGAGAAGAGATGGAAAGGATAGTGAAGATGCCTTGGCACCTTACAGGCCCAAGAGCCTTGTGAATGTAAATAAGGGAGAGTGCAAAAAGGAAAAGGGTTGGCCCTCCCTTCAAAAGGTGACTTGTATAAAAGACCAAATGTTTGAGTTTGGCCTTCATTGTTGTGTGCACAAGTTTGGAATACAAGCTCCCTCTTCTCTTCCAAGAGTGTCTTTGGGTGTTATCTTATTTCCTTTGTAGTGCCTTTGTGTTTGCTACTCCATCCCCCTTCACTCTCTCCTTTCCTCCTCCTTCTTCCTCCCTTCTCCCCTCTCTTCTCCCTTCTCCCCCTTCCCTCTTTCTCTTGTGAAAACACATTGCAACAATCCAGGAGCCGCTTGAGTGACACATGCGGATGGCTTGTGCCCTACATTTCTCCCAGAAGGAGTAGCTTGGAGTGGAGGCTCCATCAACATTCATTCACGTTTCCCATGACACGTAAGTCACCGTTGAGACTACATATCTTTGGCGCCGTTGTCGGGGAGTTCAAGGTATGCTTTTGCATTGCATTTGCTTTCTTTTGTAATCTACCCATTGCACATTGTTTCAAGCTTAACTTGGAGCTTTGTTAGTAGAGTTGTAGGAGAGGAATGAGAAAGGAAGTGTGAGTTTGGACACAAAAGTGATGAAAACTATCATTTTCTATTGGAAAGCATTTTTGAGTATGGGAAGCTTGTTTTTAATGTTTGTTAGTGAATTGAATTGATAGGAAGGTAGTTTATAAGATTGCTAAGGAGTGTATGGTTTCAAAACTCACAAAAAACAACCAAGAATGATGAATCATGCTATCGAAACGGTTTTGAGTATTGACAGTCACCTCTTTAAGAAATCTCTCATTATGCATTCAAATGTTCTTTTTCCTTCTTGTTTTTTGGATTGAGTAGGTAAACTAGGTAGTTTAGCATCCCCCCATCACAAAAAACCTTGAACAGAAACCACAAAATTGTCAAGAATCATCAAAAACCAGTTAGCAACATTGTGAATTGCTATCCCCATGGGCCGTTGCCTTAGGGTTATTCCCACGGCCGTCGCCATAGTGCTATCCCCACAGTCAAACTTGCATTGACCCGTGGCCTTAGCCACCACCATCCCCATGACCTAACTTCTGACTGTCGTCTTACCAGTTGCCTTAATTAATACATGTCAAAATCAACGATCACGTCGGTTTGACAGTTGTTGATCTAGGGCCTTGAGCCTATATAGGCCGAGGACCATTGTCTTACTATCAACCCCGCGCTCATCATCGCCACACTCATATTCGCCAAACCAGATTACCAACCAACTGGCACCTATCGATCGACGTCTAAGGCTCATCCCCATGACCACTATCTCACTGTCAACCCCACACCTATTGCCACACTCATATCTCACCAAGCCAGATAACCTGTTGATCGGCACTTGATGCTCATCCCCACGACCTTTGTCTTACTGTTAACCCCGCGCTCGTTGCCATACTCATATCTGAGCGACCTTATCATCCCACCGCTTGTAGCTATAGCTCCAACCCCATGATCGAGGGGAGAATATCCTGCATTCTATCCTACTGGCATGTGCAAGTGGTGACTGCCTCTTTGGAAAGAAAAGCAAGCATAGCAACTTGGATGAAGTGGTCACCCGAATGATTCAAAGTGAGGCTGCTCTCTCGGCACTATTGTTTTTATTGAAATCTGATGATGAGTTAGCTGGCAAGTCAATTGATGTGGATAAGAAGAAAGCACTTAGCCTACGTCAACTCCTGGATAAGACATGGGCTAGAAAGTGGTTGGCTCCAATGGATGTAGATGCCACACCAACAAAGGATCTAAGAGCTAAAATGCCAAAGGTTGTTGAGACAGAATATATGGCCATCAAGAAAAAGGCCTTGCAGTCCACTACCCAAGGTAGAGCAATTGGTGGTTTACATGATGTTTCTCCATTCAATTTCTCCTATGATATCTTGCTATCAAAGAATGATACAAAATTTGCACACATCAATGGCATTGATACAGAGCATTTCATAACAATGAGCGGTCATGCTTGGGAGAAGCCATGTGTATTTTTCATAGATGAATTGCAAGACCTTGTAGTGTCACAGATAAACTTGTGCGGTTTATCATAGAAGGTCCTATGGCAGATAAGAAAAGATTAACATTGGTCCTATTCATGACAGAATCACAAAGGGATGCCTTGTATGCGAGTTTGACATCTGCATTTGGGTATTTACTTTCAAAAGTATACCATGGTATAGTCCTACACAATCATATGACTATCTTGGAAGGCACTACCATTCAGGTCTTGCAACCTTTCTTGATGTGCTTCTTATGCAGGGGTGGTGGCAATCTAATCAAAATTCCTACAAGGACTCTCGAGCTTCATTACTTTGAGGACAATAAAGTTAAGCTTGATGCAGCAATGGTGGATTACAGAAAGCCGAGCATCCTGGTGTGATACTAGAGATGACAAAGAATTTACTGAATGATGGGTAAGAAGTAGCATTGTATTGAATGGGTTTTGCTGCTGAGAAATTGCTATGGCAAGGTAGAAATCTAAATGTCATTGATGCCCCCCATTAGATTGGGTTCTTTGACACATATTACAGTTGCACTACCTTCTTTGAAGAGGAAAATGTCAAAGAAGAGGGCAGTGAGGAAAATGTCGAAGACGAGGGTAGTGAGTCTGAGGGTGATGATGAGGATGAAAGCTCTAAATCCAATGACTTACGCCAACAAGAAATCCACAGAAAGAATAAGGGTGATCAATTGTCAATTAGAGTCAAGGAGGTTCCACTCATCATACGAGAAGGCCCACGACAGCAAGAAGTAGTAGCACAACACGTCGTAGGAAAAGGTAAGGCTAAAGAGGTGGAAGCACTTCCCTTGAAATCAAAAGTGAGGAAGGCACCCTTGATCTTGGGTAAAGGACATGCAAGTGGATCAAGCAAGGAAGCCTTACCCAAAGAAGGTATGGATGAGGCAAAGCATCACGAGGAGGAGTTACCAGGAGGCATAGATGGTTCTTCAACCATGACCTTACAGACTCCAGAGCAGCCTACTAGTCAGGTGCTTGGCATTGAAGAGCAAACTAATGAGGACCTTGCTACTGAGACTCTAGTCTTAGAGCAGCCTATTAGTCAGGACCTTGGTACTCAAGGGTGCATCGAGGACATTGTTATTGAGGAACATGATGGCTGACGGCTTTGTAATCACAAGTTTTGAACTTCTATGTAAAGCGAATATTTAATAAAAAGTTAACTACTTTTTTGATTTCTTGACTCTCATTATTGTGTATAAAGATTGTTTATGAGGTCCATTTTATACTTAATGGTGCATTTAAAATTTTATGTCAATGTATTTTTTTAGTTAAGGGTGTTTTTTAATACCAAGTGAGGTGTATATGTACACCACTTACACATAAAAGGATTTATGTACACTACCTTTCTAAGGGGTTTATGTACACCACCTTTCTAAAAGAAATGGTCATAAAGGTGTGTGCACACCACTTATACATAAGGGTGTTTATTTACACCACCTTTTTAAGAGAATTGGTCATCTATTGATGTTCTTAGGTGATAGTAGCTCAATTCATAAGAAGTTATGAAGATGTTTATGTAGACCACCTTTGTAAGAGATTTGGTTATGCATTGATGTTCTTAGTACTTAATCACCAAATCTTTTGTTTAGTTGTCAAATCTAGTTTAAAAAACAACATTACTAGTATATTCAAAAAATTTTGACTGTTTTTTAGTACATTTCCCAAATTGGACTTTACACAAGTTTAAAATTTTGAATAGTGTGTTGGATGTGCTTGACATTAAGGCAAAAATGGTATTTAATGCTCAATCGGCCATGCAATGCATATCCGATGGGCATAATACTTTACTTGAACCTCAACCTAGGTGGTATTGACTTGTTTGCAAAGAGGCACACCCATCCGATAAGTACTTGGTCAGATAACGCACCTAAGAGCGTGTTTTTTTACAGATGTGAATAACACTAGGCAAAAAATGGTGTATGATGCGTGATTGACCATGCAAAGCATATTCGATGGGCACAATACTTTGCACACACCTCAACCTAGTTGAACTTGACTTGCATGCAAAGTGGAGCCCCCATCCGATAAGTACTTGTTTGAATAACACACCTAGGACCGTGTTTTTTTATGCTTGTGCATCACACTAAGGCAAAAATGATGTTTTATGCTTGATCGACAATGCAAAGCATATCAGATGGGCACAATACTTTGCAAACACCTTAAACTAGGTGGAATTGACTTACATGCAAAGTGGCACACCCATCCCATAAGTACTTGTTCGAATAACATATCTAGGACCATGTTTTTTAATAGTTGTGCATGACACTAAGGCAAAAACGGTGTATAATGCATGATCGCCTACGCAAAGCATATCTAATGGGCACAATACTTTGCATATGCCTCAACCTATGTGGTGTTGAGTTTCATGCAAAGTGACGCGCCCATACCATAAGTACTTGTTTGGATAACACACCTAGGAGCGCGTTTTTTGATGGTAGTACATATCATAAGGATGAAAATGGTGTATAATGCATGATTCACAATGCAAATCATATCTGATGGGAACAATACTTTGTGTGCACCTCAACCTAGGTGGTATTGACTTGTGTGCAAAGAGGTGCCCCCATCCGATAAGCACTTGTTTGAATAACACACCTAGGACCGTGTTTTTTGATAGTTATGCATGACACTAAGGCAAAAACGGTATTTCATGCTCCCTCGACCATGCAAACCATATCCGATGGGCACAATTCTTTGATGCACCTCAAAAGAGGTGGTATTGAGTTGCATGCAAAGTGGTACACCCATCTGATAAGCACTTGTTCAGATAACACACCTAAAAGCGTGTTTTTTAATGGTTGTGCATGAGATTGAGGCACAAACTATGTTTAATGCGCGATATACCATGCAAAGCATATCTGATGGAAACAATAATTTTCACACACCTCAACCTATGTGTTATTGAGTTACATGCAAAGTGGCGTGTCCATCCGATAAGTACTTGATTAGATAACTTTTCCACCAATAAATAATGTACTAATTAAAAATTATAGTAAATGAGTAGATTATTAAAAAGAGACTAATATTTATGTAATTGTTGATGTAGCTTGCTTGCAAAGTACTTTCACAATGGAGATGTCTATAGATTTTTTTCCAGGGATGGATGTGATTTTATGTAGCAAAAGAGAAGTAGTTGCATATGCTACAATCCATGATAGTGATTCCAATTCAGTTTGCCACTTTCGAAGACTTGGCGAAGATAAGGTGGTAGTTATTGTATCAAAGATTCTTAGTGCACATGTTGAGCTAAAGTATAAAATGCTCCGTATGGAAACACTTAGAGATGTTATGCCCTATAATACATCCAAGAAATCATTTATAGCATGGGACAAAGATGAGACTTATGCAACAGACATTATCAAGAATACAAAGTGCACCACCTTGGATTTTACTGTAGGGGACATTTTACAAATGAGGTCATTTGCAAATAAAAATGTAGCAGAAGGTGAATTATTGGGATTTGAACAAGTGGAGCAATGGTCATTTGCACAGATGATGGTATGGTTGATAACATAACATCCTTATGTGATCCCTACTATGAGGTAGGCAAGAATATGAGATGGAGCATGCAATTTTTAAACATGAGAAAGAGGCACGTGGTTTTCAATGATAAAGTATACTACAATATCAAAGGACCTAAAAAGTGTGCCCATGTGCCAAGCTCTATCACTTCAAATGTGGATGATTTCAATGTACTCAATTAAAGAAGTGACATCTTATCTGGAGTGGATGAGTTCATTGGTTCCAACAAACAAAAAGATTTTAGAAGTGAAGCCTTATCTGGGGTGGATGAATTCTTGCACAATGAGAAGGGCAAAGGTTTCAATAGCAATATCTTGTCAGGTGTGGATGAGTTCATGCATATTAACAAACCTGGTGTCAATCAAACTTATGGATTTGTGAAAGCCATGCAAGAAAACCCAATAAGCGATGTTCTCTCAGGAGTGGAAGAGTTTCAAGGTTCTCAATACTCTCGTAGAATATTAAATTCATTGAATGGCCCTAAGAGTATGTTAAAAATGAGGATGAGATCAATAGAGGATTATTCAGTATTTAACTTTGATTGTGATATGGCCAAGGATGCAACGACCAATCATGGATGCCTGGTTACAAACAAATGTGAGGAGAAGAAGTGCATAACTACAGATAACAACGTGCACGAGGAATAAAAAAGGTCATACAAATGCATGAAGAGAAAGCGAATCCAGGCAGATCCACAAAAGCAACCAAAGAGAAAGAGAGTAATGAAAGAGGAGAACATGTTAAATGCATTGGGATATCTATGTTGCAAGCAAATATGTATGTGCTTCATTGATCGTGCAAACATCAGGGAATGTAGAGGACACGTGTGGCAAAGAAGGGGAAGCGAAAGAAATGAATACCTTCTCACAAGTCTCTCTTGCTTTTTTCAGAATGGCAATAAAAGGATAAGTTCAAGACAAAAGGCAAAACCTCTTGTAAATGGAAAAAAGATTTGCAATAAGGCATATCGCAATATTATTGGATTATCCCATGGTACATATTGGGATTTAGTCACTAAGGCAAAGGGCAGCAAAAAATTTAGCATTCATGGTAATAGAGGAAGGTCCAAATCAAGAATCTCAACTGTCAGGGTAGTAGCAATTTTGCAAGACTTCATACAGGAAAATGCTTTACCTCAATCCCATATATCTACCAAACTCCCTAACGGTGATGCGATCATTGAAATGCACCTTCCAATGGACTTGCCAAAGCTCAAAGTATTTGACTCTATTGCAGAAAAGCAAAGGCAAAGAGGGGATGCCGTGGCTTCTTCTCATACTTTGTATACTCTTTGGAAGAACTTTGGATATGTTAAAATCCCAAAGAGGCAAAAAATGTCAAAGTGCAATGTCTATGATGATTTAATAAAGTGAGTGATTGAGAGTGCAACATGTCTAAATCAAAGGGAATTATACAAAAAAAATCAAAAAAATCTCATCATGACCTTATTCGACATTCCAGACAAAAATATGCATTTTGGAAGGAGCAAGCTATTTCGCATTCCGATGACTACATGTGCCTTATTATAGATGGTATGGATCAGAATACAACAACATTGCCTCGTTTTGTTGCTACTCCATCTAAATTACAAGGAAAGCACTTTCTAAAGACACATTTATGTGGAGTGTTGGTACATGGAATTAAGTTTTTTGCAGATATATGGATTGATTTCTTGCATCTACATGATAGCAATCAAGTTGTATCATCGATTATGAAGGCAATTCGCAATGTACATGTAGAAAAAGGTTACTTACCACCGACTTTGAGAATACAAGCTGATAATTGATGGCGAGAAAAAAAGAATGTACTCGTGTTTGCATTCTGCTCAATTCTAGTTGCTCATCGAATCTTCAATGAGGTCGAATGTGGATTTTTGTATGTTGGGCATACACATGAGAATATCGATCAAATTTTTAGCATAGTCTCAAGAGAGCTTAAATGCAAGGATGTGGAGACAATAGATGACTTGGTAAGAAGATGTGGGAAGCAAGTTGGTGGTTGGAAGGAAAGTACGGTATGTGAGAGGCTCAAAAGAATGTATGATTGGAAGAGCTTCATTCTACCTTTCATACAAACGGGTGGTGATGCATTGACAGGTCATACCAATCCACACTACTTTCATTTTTTTTTAAAGGATGAAAAACTAGTAATGTAATGGCAATAGTATTCTCATGATACAAAATGGGAACCTGAAGAACCTTACATTCTCTTAACTTCAATTCCCAGCAAGGAAAGGTATCCAACATGGGCTCCTATACAAGAATTCAATGAGAGGTCTAAATGTGAAATAGAAGGATTAAAAGCATTTATTACATACAAAGAGGAAATGCTCCGGAGATATCCTGATTTGAAGCCTACTCGGAGAGAACACACTACCACTATAATTAACAAGACATGAAAATTAATAAAGGACCTTGAGAGAATGCGAGGCTCAAAGGATGTCAAGGAAGAATGCAATATATTTTGGCCAAATGTTCATAACAATTTGCGCCCACCTCCAGTCTTTGAAAATGAATTTGTATCATTACTTCCACATCCATATTGTGGACTGAGGAAGAGAGAGTTTATGCCACAAGTAGGTCTAGAGGTTGATTGTTTTGTTGTGGTTCGGCCATCGGATGATGAACATGAGAATGTGAAGTTTTGGGTTGCAAAAGTAGTTGATGTGCAAAGAGATGATCAAGGGAGAGCTACAACATTTATAGCGGTATAGTATGAACCAAAGGGTAGGAAGGAGAATATGGATAACAACACATTGTATACTAATTGTATCATGAAGGATTGGGTCCCAAATGATGAACCGGTCTCACAAGTTTTGACGGAGACAATCATAGTGTCTTGGCATTCAAGGGCAAAGAAATCAAAGAAGCGCATGGGAGATCAGGTAGAAGGAAAAATAAAAATACCACAGCAAAGTATTTTGCATATACACAAATTTTTAAGGATGCTCGTCATGGAGGAAGTAGAAGAAGACAGCGCAAATGAAGAATGTCCAGGATTAAAGCTTTGTATTGAAGTCCATTGAAGGATTCTATTTGGGTACTAGGCAAGAAGCCAATTGACAATTATAATCATATATTAGACTAGTAGGTGCCACTGTACTGAGTCATCACCTCCTATGTCAAATGAGAGTCAAATTATGCATTGGATGTCACCCAAGGGACAAGGCTTGGCAAGACAATAGGGAGTTAACGCAGATGGCACCTGGCAAGCAACTGTCACATTGAGCAATAAGACAACGAGGAGTCAATGCAGACGGCATGGATTCAGGCTCTTTAAGAGCAACAATTTTGTAAACATATGTTCAATCTATATCATTTTATACAAAGACTCCAGCTAAGAGCAATGTTTCTCAATGTAAACATATGATAGCTATAATTGCTATTATAATGAATCTTTGGTTCAATACAAAACTTGGGTGTTATGGCATCATGTCTTTTTTCTATTTATTAAAAGTTTTAAATTTGTGCATATTGCAAGTGACAATGTTATTTACATGAAATATTTAAGTCTCCTTTCATAGATTTATAAATTTATCATGTTAAGGAAAATTGTAAAAAATAATTAAATTAATAAATAACTTAGGAATAGCTAGAATTTCTAAAATAGGATTATTTCAAATTCTTGCATATTATTGCAAAAGTATAGATTGCCAAAAAATAAGATTTTTATGTGAATATGATAGTGCCACAAAGTGAAATTTTGAATTGGGAAGGATATTTTCACAAAGTAAAATTTTGATTTGGGAAGGATATTTTCACAAAGTAAACTTTTCATTTGGGAAGGATTTTTGGGCTTCGTTAAAAAACAATAGAGCAAAATTAATGGAATAGGTGTTGAAGGTGACTTGGCTACAAAATGTAGATCCCTGAAAGAATAGTTGGAAAGTTAGCAAACGGTTCATGATGACCTGGCCCACACTCATAGTTAGTGATTAGGGCACTATGGTGTCCATTGTTCCAAAAAATATGAACATGCAGTAAGCCATACAAAAGATACAACAATAGGTCATAGCGAGCAAGCAGTAGTAGGTGGACCATATCATAGACGAGGCACTCGAGTAGAAAAATGTGCACCTGAGGGAGGAAGTTGTGGAAGGGGAGATGTTGCACAAGGAAAATGCATAGCTCTGAGCAAATCTGGAGAGGTACGAGCAACTAATTTGCCTCCTCCAAGTGCCGGACAAACACCATGGTAGCTTGCATTGTTGTTGACAATCACCATATCATGATGGAGTCGATGGTTGTTGACAATCACCATATCATGATGGAGCTGATGGTTCAATAGGTGGCCACCAATAGTCCTCTCCAAAAGAGCAAGCAGGAACCTTGAGCCAACATTCCTTGGCTGAGGGTGAGACTTCACAACCAAAGGGGCCAGAAGGGGTCACGACCCAAACACTACTATTGTTGCATTCTAGTCAGGAGACACATACTGAATAGGTAGTATAGATGGTGGCTACAATTTTGATATAACAGGGCAGATCCTGGTTTTGGCAGAGTAGGCAGATAAGGAGGTGCAAACCAAGAAAATTATAGATGCCGAGCCCATTTTGCTGGAAGGTCTTCCAATTGCTGTAGCTTCAATAGAAGTTTTGCAGGTGTATTCTAGGTAGGGAGGAGATGCCAATTCACTATAGGTTTTATCGGCAGCAGCTGGCATGAGATGAGGTGCTTACTACATCCTCCATTCGCTAGTACATTTCCATTTTGTGGAAGAGCTCTCGGGGGATTCACCTCCAAAAATTTTACTATACCACATGCATTCAAAAGAAGGGGTATTTTAATCCCACTTTTGGAAATTTTTTAACAGGATTATAATAGCAGGATGGGTTTTTTAATTCAACTTTAGAAAAAAATCCATTAGCTCGTAAGGAGGGGTGGATTTCTTAAATGTTGAGGGGGTTTTTAAATACCCCTTGAATGCACATGATACCTAGGATTTCTTAGTAGTGCACCCTTCGAGAGTGCGCTCAGTGGCATCACAATATCTTCAAAACTGAGCACGGGTTGATTCTTGCACGAGTTTAGTAGCTACCTAAGCCTACCACGATCGAGTTACCCGTCTACTACAAAATGCTTTTACAAGACCTTGAGCACCTATCTGCGACCTATTCAAGGAACTGGGAATTAAGTGGCAAGAATGTGTCATCCAAGTGCAGAGGTACTACATCAACATTGAAACTCTCAGTATCGACTTCCCATCTGAGGACCAAGGTTTGTTGAAGCCTAGTCCTTGGATTGGCTAGCCGGACCCAAGTGGCCCCCATGGACATCTCCAATGTCTATCCTTGGCTAACAAGGGGGCACCATTTTTGAACCAATGCGATCACCTCCTCGACCAATCCCTACCGTCCAAGCTAGGCCTTCTTGACTACCAGTTTGCCCATGACTGTCCAATCAACAAAGTCATCACCGACCTCGAGGATTTAATCCACAAGCATCCACCTTCAAGTCCCTACCAGTTCGTGTGGACACGGGCAAGGATATCCAAGGCAAGATGTTGACCTTGGGGTAGGCCAACTTGTACATCATCACCAAGCATCGATCACAGATAACAGGAGTAGCAATTGAGCAACATTTTGTACCAGTGGGTGCTAATGATTTTGGGGTATCAACCTATAGGCATGTAGAAGCAAGCGCACCGAGCGTTTGCTAAAATGGAAGGTGGTTCTTATGTAGAAGTTAAGTTATAATAAATGAGGAAAGAATAGACAGCAGTGTGTCGAGTTCTCTTCCCCGACCTAAGTTGACATGTTAGGGAGTGCTTATTACAAGACAAGGCGGCTTGATTGTACACGATGTGTGATTGAATAAATGAACAATAGTCTCTCTTCTTTGCTTCCACTTGTTATGTATTTCACTAAGTGTTAAGTGTGGATAATAACTCGGTATTCTCCCATCACCATACGATTCTGTCGCGTTAGCTAACCCTGATCTCCAAGTATTAATTTTTGGCACTTGTTTGCACCCGAGCACCCCACCTTCAATGAGGATACTTGAGTTACTTTATTATACTTGACACATGGTGCAAAATTTGGCGTTTTTGACATCTCCGGGGAGTTCGAAGCGCGATGAGACCTCGGAATGACTTTAGAAACGTTGAAAATGAACCCTTGGAGGCCCAAAAAACCAAAAAATGGTAGGAAAGCCAGCTGTACAAATGAAAGCGATTTGACAGGTTGTCAGAAATATCAAATTTTGCACCGTACATCAGTGGAATCATGTCATATTTTGTTCTTTTAGAGGAAAGAAAATGAAGAAATTGTGAATTTCTCTGAAGGCCCCAAAATGAGCTCCCTTTTTCCCTAATGCTTGCCACCATCTCACCCTTATCATTTAGCATAATGGTGACCTTGGATTGTGCACAAGAAAGACTAGTGGGCAAGGGTCATATCCCACTTCGGCTTCCCCTACACCCAAACTGGCCCTTCACTCCTCCAATGGCTACTCCTTGCCCATTCATTGTTCTCCTTAGTTGAATCCTTGAGACATAGATTTGGAGGTTCAATAAAAATGCATGATGATGTTATACTTGAAGGTAAAGGGTTCTTTGGGATTGTATCTAGGACACAAAAGAAACCTAAAGTTGTCAAACCGATCAAAGTATGGAAAGTCGAGGAGGAGGGTAAATCCTTGGCAATGATTGGTTTAAACTTGAAGAATGAAATAGTGCTAGAACACCCCAATTGTTCCTTATGGGAATGTCCTTTTAAGAGTATGAGAATAAAGGAAGCCTTTTTGATCCATTGAGAAAATAACATCATTCATTTATAGAGGCCTATTAAATTCCAACATTGGTGCCAATATATAACACATATAAAAGGCTTTCAATGATAGTGTGAAAATACTATTGAGACATTAAAACATGTGCCCAAATATATGAAGGTGAAAATGTTGTTCATGTCTTATTACACAAACCCTTAGAACGCTTACAAAGATGAATCTGTTAGGATCCTCAAGGGCACGGCCAATGTCTTGATATCTTTATCCATCCAATATTGTTATATATTATATTTTTGAATCTACATTTTCAATCATATGGTATTATTAGATGAAATTAGAACAATCTCTTATTCATGTATGTAAGAGAGTTTTCCTCCTCTCAAAGAAAAACTCCACGAAAAGGAAATATTAAACATATATAAAAGAATTGCCTCCACAAACGAAACAGCAAACATCATCACAAACATTAAACTGTCATGGTAATGTCATCAATTATAATGATTTCACTAGCATTGAAGACATATGTATGCATTTAGGAATGCAAGACATAATTATGCTCTTTGGAAACCTCAACATAGTGTACACATCTTGAAAAACTTTTATATGCACTTTGTGAGAATCGAACTCTTAACATTATAGGCTTAAAGAAGCAACTAAGACCCACTTATGGGTTCGAAAGTGTATCGCATGTGATTGAGTTGTAATATCAGGTTCAAAAAGTTAAAGTTCAAAGGGCAATCCTTCTTGCCTTTTTCTTATTTTCAATTGTTGAAAGTTTTATAAGATTGGAAAAAAGGAACCTATGATCCTATGTTGGGGATAATATAACTAAAGAGGGAACAATCTCGAGCTTTAAAGAGAGGCCAATTCATGGTGGTGTCGATTAAGGCAAGCACATAAGATGCTAGGTTACAAAGGAAAACTACAAAGTTGAATAGAAGCTTTTCCTTGTTTGCATGAGGCCAGATATCAGTAAATGCAGAAAGGACATCATGAGGTGGGAAAAAGGATATAACAGCAAAGTTGACAATGCCACTGCTAGCCACAATAGTAAATAGAATAAGTGAAGTGAAGCTTAATGTGCTAGAGGGAAGCATATAGTAGTAATAGACTAAAGGGGGGATGAGAATTAGGAAGAGAAAGAACACGAAGAGCATGCATAAGACAAAGCCCCAGAGACTGATGCAAGTAAGCTGGGCATCTTTGCGCTCGGGGTGCCGGATATTGATGTAGTATTGGACGAGCTGGCTAAATTCAAAGGACTTAAGGTGGATGTAAAGGCCAAGCCTACTGGGAATGACAAAGAGAGGCATGATACCAGCTTCCACCACCACTATCATGGACATCCATGCACACAAGATTTCCAAGGGACTCACCTTGAAGCCATGCACTAATCGGCTCAAAACACTCATCTGATATCCCAACCCTTGCATTAAGAGAAGCAATCGCCCCCACCATCGCCTCCCCTCCTCTATCGTCTCCATGGACTCGTCTATTTTTGGCAGCACACCGTTTGCAACCATGGCTTCCTTCCACGCTAGGTTCTTGGGATCCCATCCTTGTGAACATACATAACAGTATTCCTGCCGCTGCAATCCCTGCTCCGGGAGCTTGCTTCCTGGCCATGGCACTGCCAGGTTCAAATTTGGTGCCTTCTCCAGCCGCCGGTGTTCGCCGAACAGTTGCCTCACAGCTCTCTTTGCATCTGCGTCCCCGCTCTCCACAGAGCTATCGGTGAAGAACGAATTATAAGTATCGACATCTATGCCTATCCAGAACGTCATGGGACATAATCTCTTAGCAACCCTTCCGCTGTCACAGGTGATTGATTCCTCCCTCTTCATGGTGTTTAGTCGCTGGCGGAGTATCGTGGCTGCAAATCCAGCCATCACAACCCAGGCTACAGCTGCTTGAGGTGACAAAACTCTAAACGTTGTAAAGAGAAACCTGACAGCCGGGGAGACACGATACAGGATGTCATGAGGACGCGTTGGATCCTCTTGCTTCCCATGGAAAGGAGAGAAATGCCAACGACCCAGGCAGATAAGCACGGCGACCAGAGTGGCACCGCCCCCGAAAAGGACTCTCCAAAGTTCCCTCGAACAAGAACAATCTGTCGTCTCTGATGTTCGTCCTCCTGCTACTGCCGCTGCGACAGCTAAATCAAAAATGCCCAATACACTTGCACTGCGCACAAACGTAGGAACGGACCTCATCTCCGTTACGAATGTGGAAATGGTAGCTCAACACTCTACCCGCACATATACTCGTGAGAGACACACAAACAGACGCCACACGCTGTAGGGATTAAGGACGAGGGCAAAACGGCAGGAAGGGAGGGAGAGCCGAGCGGCAAGGAGGGAGGGGCCGCGAGGAGAAAACAGGACTTACATGAAACTTTGAAAATGCACCATTGAAACCCCAAGAGTAATGAGTCAAATATGAATCATATTTGTTGACGCAACGCATGACCCAAGATACACGCATTGAACTTTTCACTCCCCAAGGACAATTTTAAGCATCTAAAGGAAACAAAGCAAAAACAGGGGCTCCACTATGGCCCGTACTTTTGGAGTGTCATTATAACTCCAAGCAAAAACAAGGGATCCACTATCGCCCTTACTTTTGTAGTGTCATTATAAGTCCAAGTGTAAGTAGCTTGATAAATATTTAGAATAACTTGTGAAAGGAAACTATGGGTATAAATTGCAAGGAAAGGAAAAGAGAAAAAGCAAGTAAAAGTGAAGGAATATCGGAAACGAAGATGAGTGAAAGAGAGGAGAGAAAAGAGGTGAAAAGGTGTGTGTGTGCATGGTGGATGGGCCATTAAATAAAATTTAGGACATGCCTATTTGTGGTGTCATATAAGAGACAAAGAGAGCCTCCATCTTTAGAGAAAAATACCTAACAAAAGACAAAAGCTTTTGGAATAAAAGACAAAGCATTTAGGACCTCCAAAAGCAAACAAAAACCTTAAACCCTTAACACATTAGAAGCCCTTAACTACTAACCCACATTTAAGCCTCATACTAACCATAATTTGCAAGGTCAAATTGACCAAATGAACTAATGTCAAAACTATGGCCCTGATTAACAACTCACTAACCGACTCATCCCTTATGACCCTTGCAGGGCCAAAAAGATGTTGCTTAGCTTCATGTGATTAAAGTTGAGATTTAATAGATATGGGAGAGAAGCACGGGGGATTCATTAGTAGTAATAAGGAGACGTCACCTGCGTGCAATAAATATATGAAAATTCCCCTTATCTATCCCCTATTTACGAGACCTTACCTTATAAAATGTACTTTCCTTCACTTATATAACCCCCCTCCCTTACAATCACGTGGTACCATATGATAAACCCTAGTGGACCCCCCAAGGAGAGAAGCATCTTTAGTTGTAATGATTAAAGTTTAGATTTGATGGATATTGGAGATCGGCATCTTTAATTGTAATGATGTTAGAATGATAATGATGCTAAAAAACCAGGAACTTATTTTTCATGGCCATTAAAGGATGTTGCATTCATATTTTCTTGCATTTAATATCTATATCCTAAGTGGGAGAACATCACATCCCAAGGTGGAGTAGCAAGGCATTGAGTAACTAATGTTAGTTTTTTTCTTTCCTTGAAAGCAACTCATTGTCTTGAAATTATTTTTTTCACTTTTTCTCTTTTGAGTATACTCCCAATTTTTTTCCGCCTACAAGTCTATGTTATCTCAGGGTATAGACCACAACTATCAACATTTTTGGACTTGTATAAAATCCAATGGACCAAAGACAAGTCCAAAAAGACTAATATTGTGCTTTTTTCATACATAATAATGAGAGCCAAAAAGAATAACAAGCTCCTGTGGACCTTTTTGGGAGGTTGAGTTGTAGGCTCATCATTGCTTACTATGGGTCCTACTTCCTTGTTTTCTCCACCATCTCCACTTCCCTGTCCTTCAAAGAGAACTAGTGCTCGTCTAGATTTTAAGTCCTATCTTTTCACAACTATATCCTTCCTTTCCCTTCGATGGTAACAACAGGGATTGCTTCCTGACTCTAGCTTCTTCTTTGGTGAGAAAGTGGAATTTCAATTACTTTTTTCAATGCTTGATCCCCCGCATCTTTGTCTACATTTGTGTTGGTTTTCCTTACTAAATTTATTCACTATAGAAGTATCATTCTCATCACTTGAGCTAGTGTCAACATTATTTGGTTTGCTCTCTTCCATCTCAACACGTTTGTCTGGTCTCGCTTATCTTCTTCAACAACTATGAGTTTTTGACCCTTCTCTTGAACATTTTTCCCAATTTTTCATATAGTTTCGTCCTTATAATATTTTGTGCAACTAAAGTATCTATCAAAGAAGCCTAGCTAATATTTGATGTTGATGATATTCACATGAATACCCTTACATAGCAATGTTTCAGCAACAAAACCGATTCGATATAATGCTACCGCCCATCCAAAGAGAGGCAAGGGGAGGGACAAGGGGGGTAACCGAGGGTAGGGAGCAAAGGGTAGGGAGGGAAAAGAAAAAAAATGGTGGAGAGAGGTAGGAGGAGAGGTAGTAAGCGGGAGGGAGAGATGAGGGAAGTGGGTTAGGGCATGCATGAGAGGGGTAGGGGAGAGGAGGAAGGGGTGAGAGGGGGGACTGCCCAGCTTGTTATGAATGCAACAAGATGAGTTCCTATTGTCCTATTGCATTCGCAATAGGATTGGGGTGGTGGTGGAGGGGGGGCGGTGTTGAGAGTTCATGCTCAACATCATGTGATCATATTTGCATAGCACTAATCCAATAGAGTGCTATAAAGGAAAGGGCTACATGTCCTAAGCCTAAGCCTAACCCTAAATGGGTTTGTATACATTCTACATTTCCACTCCTCTCCCCTCTTCATATTTTTTCATGGTATCAGAGCTCCCTTGCCTTCCGCTGAGGCATTGCGATCCTTGAGGGTGTGAGAGAGTGATCGAGAGATTGAGTGTTCATTTTTCATTCCGTTGATGAAAGACTTCCATTGAGTGAAAGGAAATTCCGTCCATTTGAGAGAGATTTCCGTCCATGATTGAAAGGTTTCCGTTAATCTTCTTCAATTCAATCCATTGTATCTTTGAGAGATATATTGTGTGTGTGAGAGAGAGTATCCTCTTCTTCTTACTGAGAGAGAGTGCTTTTGAGAAAGGGTGAGCATTGAGATTGAGAGAGAGAAAGGGTGAGCATTGAGATTGAGAGAGAACTAGTTCTGTGAGAGAGATTTATTTCCTTTTTAGTTTCACTTAACTTTGATAGGGAGAGAATTCTCATCATACAAGCAAGGGCACTCAACTAAGCAAAGGTTCAGCAACAACCCTTGACCACCTTTGTATATTTGAGAGAGAAAAGATACGAGTCTACTCCTTGGTAGAGACCTTCGAGAGGTCTTATCCAAGGCGTCTTGAGCATCAAGGCTCTCTGTCTGCTGCAGATTTCCATCCCTATCTAGCCAGTCAGATTTCAACGGTGCTGTCTCCAACTTTAATTGCCGCTATAGTAGAAGACTTGACTGCCTCTAAGCTCCTCCATCAACTGCATTGTAAATTGTTCATCAACCACCGCAGCCTAAGGCTCTCATACTCTCACTAGTCGACCTTTCAGGCTCAAGCTCCTTTATGATAGCTCTCCAACGGGCAATCATGTACCAAAGCAGCAGGGAGGGTGAAGAGATTTGCGCCATGGTGGCCCCTCAGCTCCAAAAATGCACATATTGCTCTTTCCACACTCTCAGCCATGGCTCTCCTTCGACCATCTGTCATCCTCGCCTACTACATAACTCTGAAAACCGGCTCCTCTAGCGCACGTCCAACACACAGCGCCTCCGTGGCTTCTCGCATGGCGCAAAACGGCTTCAATGACCAGACTGACTGACAACTTGGAGGATAAAAGCAGCAACGGCTACACACATGCGGACTCCGAAGCAAACGAGCCCTCTAACAGCCCGCCTTCCACGAATTCCATGGCTCCATGCCCACGGGCTGCTCCACAGTTTCTACGTCAAGCTTATGCCTTCTCCACAGTAGATGCCTTCTACAACCGGCTTCAAAGGTGAACTGTATGCATGCACTTCACTAAGGCTCTAAGCCCAAGCCTCACCTGTGACTCCTACAATGGACCTCCTACAACGCACCATGCTCTAGCCAACCTGCTCGACCCACGACCTCCACGCTAATCACATGAAGCTCTACAGCACCCACAGAACGGCCAAATAAAACGACCTTCTGCCTCCAGTCTCCCACGCGTAAGCCAACCTTTCCACAACGGTACATTGCATGGCCGTGACGGCCTGACTCCATAGCCTGAGTCGACAGACAAGAATAGAATCTCCAAAGATTTCGACAAATCTTTAAAAGATTTCGCTCGCCCTCCTCCAAACACATGGCACCTCACCAGACAGAGGAGGTGAATACATGTCTTTAGCATTCATGAACTTTTGCAGAAGTCATGGCATTCAAAGACAATTCATTTGTGCAGATACTCCTCGGTAGAATGCAAGAGCTGAAAGGAAGAATGGTACTTTAGTAGACAATGCTAGAGCAATGCTTAGTGAGAAGCATCTTCCAAATCAGTATTGGGCAGAAGCAATAGCCACTGTGAACTACTTGCTTAATCGGCTTCTAACCAAACTGATACAGGGTATGACTCCTTATGAAGCATTCACTGGACATAATGCACACATTGGGCATCTCTGCATATTTGGTTGCATAGCATATGCCCATATACATGATGATGATTGTAGGAAATTGGATGCGAAGTCACGCAAATGCATCATGGTTGGCTATAGTGAAGAAAGCAAACATACAAGTTGTATGATCCCATCAACTGCAAGGTCATTATCTCCAAAGATGTAATCTTTGATGAGGAATCAGATTGGAAAACCTCAAACACACAGGAGATAGACGCACTGATTACTCAATCATCTACAGAAAAGATTGATGAAGAAGAGCAAGAATTGCCAAAAACACCCCAAGCAGAGCCACAGCAGCTCAAATGGTCTACTACGGAAAGCAGACCTCCAGCCAGATTGACATATGCTTAGAAAGGCAAAGCAATTCAGGTTGAATTTTAAAACCACCAACTATGCTCTTATGACTACCATCATGGCTACAGAAGAGCCAGTGTACTTCGAAGACATAGTAGACAAGCCAGAATGGGAAACTGCTATGAATGAAGGAATGGATGCTTTGTATAAGAATAATACTTGGGAATTATGCGACCTTCGACTAGGAAAGAAGGCCATAGCAAACAAATGGGTATACAAAGTGAAGTACAATCCAGATGGAAGTATTCAAAGACACAAAGCCAGACTAGTTGCAAAAGGATTTGCACATCAATATGGTTAAGATTATGATGAGACTTATGCTCTAGTGGCAAAGATGGATTTCATACAGTTCTTGATATCACTAGCGACACTCAGCAGATGGAATGTGTATCAACTTGATGTCAAGAATGCATTTCTCAATGGTTATCTGGACCAGTAGGTTACGTTGAACTAGGAAAAGAGAATAAGGTTTGCCATCTCAAGAAAAGTCTCTATGGCTTAAAGCAAGCACCTAGAAGTTGGTACAACAGAATCAACAAGTATTTTGTTGATCTGGGATACATGAAGTCTGATGCAGATCATACTCTCTAGTACAAAGTTCAAGGGGAAGACATTACTATTGTATTTTTGTATGTAGATGATCTTATTGTGATAGGAAGCAAGGATAGCTTCATCAGAAAGCTAAAACAAGACTTATCACTCTAGGACACTCCAGGACAAAAGCACATTGATGTTAGAGAGCACTTCATCAGAGAAAGACTGTTACTTGGTGACATCACACTGTAGCATTTTGATAGCAAAGAGAATGTTGCAGACATCTTTACCAAACCACTCAGCAAAGAGCTTTTCAAGAAACACCGACTAGCTCTTGGTTTGACGCAGAGGAAGGGCATTCCCATTAAAGGGGTGTGATGGAATGTAATGCTCAGTCCTTCTTCAATTCCCCAGAATCACCATCTTGAGGGAAGGCCTACTTCATGATGTTGATCTTGAGGGAAGGTGTTGAGAGTTCACGCTCAACATGATGTGATCATATGTGCATAGCAATAACATAGTAGAGTGCTATAAAGGAAAGGGTTAGATGCCCTAACCCTAACCCTAAATGGGTTTGTATATATTCTACATTTTCAACTAAATCTAGTGTACAGTTAGTCATTTGTGGTGTGCTCTCTAGATGTGCCCTCTCTCCTCATCTCCACTCTTCTCCTCTCCCCTCTTCATATTTTGTCAAGTAGGGGGAGGGATAAGAAAGGGGAGGGAGGGGAAGGGGAGGGAAGATGGGGAGGGGGAGAGAAGGGTAGGAAAGGGGTGGGAAGCAAGGGGGTGATGAGAGGGAAGGGGGGATGGGTTGAGGGAGGAGGGGTGGAGGAGTTGCCAATGTGCAACACATTAGACTTGTGGCACTCGTAACACCTCCCCTCCTCTCTCATCCCCCACTACCTTGTCACATCCCTCCCCCCTCCCCCCTTTCTCCAAGCACCTCCCCTACCTATTATGCTCGTAACACGTGGGTGAAGCAGTGGGAGAGAGAGGTTCCTCCCCCTGACTCATCCCTTCTCCCACCACCTAGTGCAATAGACAATGTACTTCCCACCATTTTTGCTTGCAAAAAATGGGCGATTTAGTGGTGGGAAAGGGATGTTTCTCCCCCTCAGCAATCCATTTTCCCATCACCTAGCACAACATGTAATGGCCTTCCCCACCTATTGCACTTCCCATAGGTTGGGAAGGAGTAAGAGAGGGGGTTGGATGAGACTCTTAGGAGGAGGCAAGGAATTAGGGGGGGCATGGAAGAGGGACCTCAGGGGAGGTATAGAGGGAAGGAGCTCAAGAGACACATGACAAAGGGTCTCCAAAGGGTGGGGATGATGGAAGAGAAAGAGGGGCAAAGAGAGAGAGGGAGGAAGCGATGACACTTATCACCTTAGAAACCCTAAACCCTAAACTATAAACCATAGAAATTAATCCTTAAACCTTAAATCTTAAATCTGACTCTAAATCGAAAGCCTAATCTCTAGATCTTAAACCCTAGACTCTAAGCCTTATATCTTTAGTCCTAAATCATAAACCATAAATCTTAAAGATTAAACCATAGATCGTAAATCCTAAACCCTAAAACCTAAACCCTAAATGCTAAACCCTAGATCCTGAATCTTAAACCCTAAACTCTAAATCTTAAATCCTAAACCCACTAAAAACTAAATATTAAACCTTGGATTCTCAATCCTCAACCCTAAATCCTAAATCTAATATCTCAAAGCATAATCCCTAAACCTTAAACCGTAAACCGCTATCGATAAATTGGAAAATATATTGATTTGAGCAATAGGTTTTGTTGCTTAGCAATAGGTTGGGTGCTACATAACCTCTTGCTTGAGTTAAGAAAGTTCGTTGATTCTAGCAATGGGTTATATTATACCAACCTATTGCTCATGTACTACATTGTCTTCACTTTCTGTTGCATGTAACCTTTTGCTCAAGTAGTACCTTGGAGTCACACATTACTTCTTGCTTAAATCTCTTCATTCAAGCAAGAGGTAGTGTTGCATCTCAAACTACTGTTCAAGCAATAATTTGTCTCTATTAAGGGAGAAATGGGGTCTTAAAAGGGTGTAAGAAATGTATTAGGGGAGGATTGCTTGTGGGCTAATGCAAGCCCCACGGTGGGTTCCCAAGGAGGCCTAACCCCCCTACCTAGGTGGGTTAGTCCTGTAATTGAATCCACCATCTGTCAACTTTACACATCACCATGGGAGGGGCCACCTTTTTCAAAATCAATACCTCAAATTCAAATATTTAATTGCTCCCTCCCTTCCTCCCTCCTTCTACCATCCTCCTCCTCCTCACTCCATCTTGCCACATGCCTCCTTCTCCTCCCTCCTACACCTAACCTCCTCCTCCTTGGTCCTCCTACCACATGCCTCCTCCTCCTCCTCCACCCTCTTGCCATATACCTTTATCTTCTCCTCTTTCTAGTCCACCAGCATTGTCCTCCACCACCTCCTCCTCATTTCCCCCACTATGCTTTCTCCTCCTCATGCCACGCTCATCCTTCCTCCTGCCCACACATGCTCCTCCTCCATATTTCTCATGATTACCTCTCCTCCCTCTTGTGTCTATTACTTGCTCCTCCTCCCTCCTACTCATATCTTCTCCTCCATTTTTCTCATGCCTACTTCTCCTCCCTCCTGCTCTTGCCAACTATCCCCTCCTCACATTTCCCTATTGATCTAGCATGCTTCTCTTCTCCCTCCTAATTTAGAACTCACCTTTTATGAAGGACTTTCAAGATCTATCTACACTCTGTGACTACTCATGGCACCATTTCAGATGATCTACAACAATAGGTTCCATCAAAACTTATAGCTAGAGGCTCAACATAAAATCACACACAATTGGGGATCTAGGGAGCTTCTAAAAATGTGTTCCACAGTATTACTTCCAAGGAAAGAAGCATTTTGACCTTTGTTTTGGTAGTAACCTTGTATTCTATGGATCTAGCCACCTAAAGGAACCCTCCTTTTAATACAATGCATGATCTTATATTATCTACTAGAATGGGCATTCTCAATTGCTTGGTTATTTCAACCGATCAAACCATGCTCAAACAAAGTCTATGCAAGCGATGTGTACAGAGACCAAGTAGACAAACTAGCACATTTGGAAAATGTTACCATTGTCACAATGCGCAACTCCATATAAGACATTTAAATACAAAAAAAACATTTTCATGATAGAGCCAATGAATTGGATTTGGAGTGTTAGGAGGTCCAATGCATGATTGGGTGTAGCATTTTTTATGAAATTTAGGGGACATATTGGATATGGATAACTTTCTCGATTTTTAGCTTACATTGCTCATTGGAATTTGACAAACTTGGTGTCTAAACTAATCCACACATTCTAAAATTCAATGCTAAGTGGAAAATTTTGAATTCATGATTTGAAGAAATCATGAAAATTAGACAAATAATTTTATGGGGAAAAAAAGGGGGAAATTTGCTCCACATCCATAAGTCACCATGTCACCAGTGAATGTATTTGTACGAATACAAAGTATTTTTATGAATACATCCATGTTATTGATTTCAAATCATAGATAATACCATTTAATAGATCATAAAAAACCATACAATTTCACTTTTCACAACTCCTCAATGTGAGCAATGGATCTTAAGTTATGGCCACAGATATCTCCATGGCCATAACATGTGATCTATAGCTCAGATCGAGGAGTTGTAAAAAGAGTAAGTGTGTAAGTTTTGACACTCTATCCAATGGAGTCAATTTATTTAAATTATATATTTGAATTCATATTAATATGTGTTTATCTAATAGTAATTATAATATAAACACATAATAAGATATTTAAATTCATAATAATATGTGTTTATATTACAATTAATGTATAAAAACATATTATTATGAATTCAAATATATTATAGAAATAAAATCACTCCATTGGATATAGCATAAGGAGCTACACACATTTTATTTCTAAATCTTCTTGACCCAAGCTATAGATCACATATTATGGCCATGGAGATCCCCATGGCCATAACTTGAAATCTTTAGCTCTAATTGAGGAGCTTGTATTAAAAGTAATTGTGAGGTTTTTTTCGTACTATTAAAACTTTATTGATACAAATAAGTTATTCAGATGAATAAATTGGGACTATCCAACACTGGATTCATAATTTTTGGACTTTAGCAAAGTCCAATTTTAAAATTGGACTAAATGAAAGTCCATTGTTTTTTAATATCATACTATCATACTTTTTTCCACCTATCTTTCAAAACAAGTACTGCTTGAAACAAGAAATGGAACTACCAAAATAATTTTACCAAATACTTTACACATCTAGTTTTCTAGTGTAATTTCGATTCTAGAACACATAAAAATATGATTGCTCTCTCAAAAAGGTGGTGTATATATGCACCTTCATGGTTTTAATATACACCATTGAGAAATATGTTCTCCTCAAATTCATTTTTGTCTTTCATTGTGGAGCTACCATCACCACCAAACATTGAATGTTGCATGCCACAATCTTTTCTCGCTAGAATTCTAGTCCATATATGATGGGAGGGGCTAAAGTTACGAAATTAAGGATTATTATTAACATATAAAAAGAATCACAAAGAACATAGGCTCAAAGAGAGAAGCATGATTTCTAAAATTTTATTTTCTCCATAATTTCTTACTTAATTACTTATTAATTTCCTAATTAATAATATTTACTAATTAAAGTCTTTAAGAAAATTTAAGAATAGTTAATTAATTGTAAAATTAGTTGCTACTTAATTAATTTTTGTTACTAAATACCTCCTTAGGTATTTATTAAATAATTTCTTAGCTATTTACTAATTATTTATTAATTGAGTAGTAAATGAGAATCCAAGAGTTATTGGTATCAATATAGAGATGGTGTAAAGCTACACCATCTTTTGAAAACGATGGATAAGATATATTCTCTTATGCCTCTAAATCTCTTCCAGACTCATTAGACTTTGTTACAGCCTGTTGATGCATATTTTCCCAAAGGCAACCACTTCATTTCTCACAGACAATGCCACATCTGAACCCTCATATAGCATGAAATCTTGTATTCAAAGAAACAAATATTAGTAATGGAAATGGAAAGTATAATTTAATTGCTTCTAATATAATACTCCATGTGGGTATAATAAGGGGAAGAGGGAGGGAGTGAGGGGGGAGAAGGGTGGGCAGTAGAGAGGAGGGGAGAGGGAAGGTGAGGGAGGGGGCAGTTGGGAGAGGGGAGAGGAGAAAGTGGGGAGAGAGAGAGACCCCCCCCCAAACATATGTCTCACACCACGCTAAGGCACCAATTCCCTTCAGGAATAATAGGTATGCAATTTCTGAGTATGAGATGAATTTAGCAATATGCCATGAGTAAGCATGATTGTGTGCTACTCTAAAAGAGCTTCAAATATGTCTTTATACCTTGAAATTTGGGTAACACATGAAAATGTTACATGATTTTGAAAGGTGTTGGTTTTAATATTTTAGTGTATTAAAAAAAAAACCCCCTCATCCAAAAGACCCCCCCTTGGGTTTCACATATTATGAAAAATATGTATAAATCTTAAAATCTTTCATATTTTTTGAGGTTGAAACCTTATACTTTGTGGTAGGGAGAACTGGAGATTGTCATATTCTTCCCTTGCATATTTAAAATTTTTGGAGGAAATCCATGCATATTATATATGGACCTTGTCCCCCCATATCTAGATTTTGGACAAGGGTAGTAACATTATACATATTGAGTTGGCGCCCTAGGCACACCACATGGGGGCATGAGCCATATGTTGCCCCCCCCCCTCCCAGTTCCCCCAATGTATGGCTCACACCACATGTTGGAATGGGGGGACCCCCACCTCCCCCAAACATGTGGCACACACCACATGTTGAGGGGGGTGGGGGGGGGGGAGTGTAGGAAAAGGGAGAGGAAAGAGGAGGGAGGGTAGAGGAGGGGAGAGGGAGAGGTGGGAGAGGGAAAGGGAGAGGAACAGGAGAAGGGAAAGGAGAGGAGGGTAGGGGAGAGTTGAGAAACGTGAGAGCCAGGAGGGGAGGGGAGAGACCACATGAGAGAGAGAGAGAGAGAGAGAGAGAGAGAGAGAGAGAGAGAGAGAGAGGGAGGGAGGGAGGGAGGGAGAGAGAGAGAGAGAGAGAGAGAGAGAGAGAGAGAGAGAGAGAGAGAGAGAGAGAGGAGGAAGGGGCGCGAGAGGAGGGGAGGGGAGAGGTGAGCGACGTGAGAGAGAAAAGGGGAGGAGAGAGGGGAGGTGTGATGTAAGAGAGAGGAGGAGAGAGGTGAGTGATGGGATTTGAGGGAGAGGAGGGAAGGGGGGAGAGAGGAGAGGGGAGGGGAGGGGAGGCAAGGAGACGGGAGAGAGGGATGGTGGGTAGGGAGAAGATGTATTTTCAAATAAAATTTCAAAAACATTCCCTCCATCCATTTCTCCTCTCTTTTGCCTGCCTCCCCTCTCTACTCTCTCCCCCCTTCACTCCTCTCTCTAAACTCCCATCACTCATCTGTCCCCTCCCCTCTCTCACATTGCCCCTCCCCTCTCTCACATTGCCCCTCCCCTCATCGCAACCCTCTCTCCTCCCCTCCTCTCTCTATGTTGCTCACGTCTCCCCTCCACTCCCCTCCTTCTCTCTCTCTCATGTCGCCTCTCCCCCCTCCCCCCCCCTCTCTCTCTCTCTTTGCCACTCCTCTTCCCTAGTCTCCCCTTCCCTCCTCTCTCTCATGTTGCTCTCCTTCCCCCTTGCTCTCTCTCTCTCTCTCTCTCTCTCTCTCTCTCTCTCTCTCTCTCATGGTGCCTCTCCCCTTCCCTCCTTTGTCTCACGTCACTCACCTCTCCCCTTCCCTCCCCTCCCTTCCCCTCCTCCTCCCCTCCCTTCCCCTCCTCCACATCTCCCTCTCCCCTCCTCTCTCCTCTCCCATCTTCTCCTCTGCCTACTCTTGCCTCTCCCTTTCCCTACTAGTCTTGCCTCAACACGTGGCATGCACCACATGTTGGGGGGAAGGGCTCCCCCCCCCTCAACATGTGGCATGCACCACATGTTGGGGGGAACGGCTCCCCCCCCTCAACATGTGGCGTGCGCCACATGTTGGGGTGGGGGGTGTGGAGAGGAGGGAGAGGGAAGGTGAGGGAGGGGGGAGTTAGGAGAGGGAGTTGGAGTGGGAGAGGGGGAAGTGGGTGGAGAGAAAGAAGCCCCCGTCCCCCACCACCACATGTTAGGGGGGGTGTGGTGTGGGGAGGAGGGGAGAGGGAAGGTGACAGAGGGGGGAGGTGGGAGAGGGAGTGGGAGAGGGGGAAGTGGGGGGAGAGAAAGAAGCCTGCCCCCTGCTACCACCCCCTCCCAACATTTGGCCCATGATGTATGTTGGCGGGGGGAGGGGGCTCCTCTCCTCCCAACAACAAGTGGCGTGGGGCAACATATGCCACATGTTGCCCCCCCACCAACATGTGGTTTGAGCCATATATTGGGGGGGAGGGGGAGGTTGCCACATGTTGCCCCCCCTCTAAGATGTGGCATGAGCCATATGTTGGGGGAGCCTGCCACATGTCCCCCCCCAACCCCCAACAAATGGTTCATACACCACATCTTGGGAGGGGGGAGGGGGAGGCTACCATATGTTGCCCCCCCCAAGATATGGCTCATACCCCTCACATCTTGGGAGGGGAAAAGCCCCCCCCCCCCCCCCCGAACATGTGGCATGAGCCATATGTTGGGGGGGGTGTTTTCTTCTCTCTTTCTTTCCCCACTTCCCCCTCATCCGCTCCACCTCCCCCCTCCCTCACCTTCCCTCTCCCCTCTTCTCCGCTCTCCAGTCTTCCTCTCCCTACTTCCCCATCACTCACTTCCTCTTCCCCTCATTATACCCACATGTGGTGCCACATGTGGGGGGAGACCACAAAAAAAATAAATCTAAAAGTGTTTCACATTTCTGTTTCGAAACCAAATCCATTCCAAAAAACGAGAGTTCTCAAAACATGTCCCATTTTGATTTTTTTTCCAAATTAGCAAGAAATGAGGGTTTTTCAAAAAATGTTTCTAGATTTTGAAAAATTTTACTTTTCCCTCCCTAAAAAACATATTTTTATTTTATACCTCAAAATGGGTTTTTTTTTTCATTTTATACCTCCGAAATGGACATTTTTAAAAACAATTGTTCACATTTTGATTTTTTAAACAATTTAACAAAAAACTGATTATAGAGTTTGATTTCTTTTCTAATTTTACATTAGAGTATAGGTTAGATCTTAACTGAAGCAACTTATTTATAATTTTAGAGTTTAAGGTTTAGATTTTAGGATTTAGGGTTTAGTATTTAGAATTTAGGGTTTCAGGTTTAGCATTTGGGGGTTTAGAGTTTAGGGTTTAAAGTTTAAGATTCAGGGTTTAGGATTTAGGTAAGAAAACAAGGAAATATGCATGTCCAACCATGCAAATGATATCCGATGGGTATGATGATTTGCACATGCCTTAATCTTACTTAGATTAAGGATTGTGTAAAGTATCATGCCCATCAAAGATGCATACATAGGCTAGAAGTACACTGATGCATGTTTTTTGACATGCATGCATGATTCATGGTAAGATACCAGGAAATATGCATGTCCAACCATGCAAGTAATATCGGATGGGTATGATACTTTGTATAGCCCTTAATCTCACCTACATTAAGGCTTGTGCAAAGTATCATGCCCATTAGAGCCACACACATGTTAAGCTAGAAGCATAGTCATGTATATTTTGTTTTGTTTCCTATTTTTTAGGGATGGTTGCTTGTCACATAAATTATTTTAGAAGCAATTAAATTCTAATATTAATTTCCATTGGTAATCTTTGTTTCTTTTTATACAAGATTTCACTCTACATGAGAGTTCAGATGTGGCATTGTATGTGAGAAATGAAGTGCTTGCCTTTGGGCAAATATGCATTAATAGGCTGGAACAAACTCTAATAACTCTGGAAGAGATTTAGAGGCATAAGAGAACATATCTTATGCATCATTTTCAAAAAATGGTGTATCTTTACACCACCTCTATGTTGATAGCAACAACTCTTGGATGATCATATAGAGGTTATTTAATTTATTTACTACTCAATTAAGAAAAAATAAGAAAACAATTAGTAAATATATAAGAAAATTTTAAATAAATAATTAAGGAGGCATTTAGCAATAAAATTATATAACAACTATTTTGATGATTAATTAGCAATTCATAAATTTTTTATAGAAGTTAGTAAATATTGTTAATTAGAAAAGTAATTAATTACTAATAAATTAATTAATGGTGAAATTGATTAGAAATTATGCTTGTCTCTTTGAGCTTATGTACTTTGTGATTTTTGGTTATATGTTTATAATAACCTTAATTTTTGGCCTTCCCCTCTTTTTCATCACTAGAAGTTTGAGAATGTAGTCATGTTTATTGGAAAAGGGACAATGAGTTCATTTTTTATGTCAAATTTTCATAATTACTATACAAAAAAATTATTTTCCTTCCCTGCACATTCTCTTCCCTAACCGCTCTTCTATTTTGTTTCGTAGACCATTGTTGTGTGCACGTGAATATATGTAGTGCTATAAAAACACCCATTTTCTAGTGTACTAGGTGAATATGATGTGGAGGTAACAGGTTTGGAAAAAGAGTCCCAAATAAGAGAAAAAGTTAATACGGTGTTATCCATTCGATTCATTTCAAATTGAGGAATTCACTATTTTTTATGTTTTTTTAAATAATAAAAAATTCAGCAAAAGTAATGTAAATTAGCTTCATGTGATATCAAAACATTACACAATTGGCATCTTGAATGAGATCATTAAACTATTGCAAATGCTATTATGCCTATGAAGCATGTATTTTAGACTATATATGATATTAAAAATATTTTGAAGATAGGAAACAATTGTTATACACATATATGGAAGCAATTCTTTATGGAGATTCCCACAAATGATAGGAGGAAACTGATGAGAACCTTTACTATGGTTTACTAGGTGTTTGATACTATGCTGCAATCATGTGTATACATTTGAGGGCATGCTCAATAACATTTTCTCATTTGGTTGAAAAGGCAAACTTTTTTAAAACATTAACTCCACATTTATAGAGCTACTACATGGTGGTCTTAAAAGTTTGGTATTTAGTGATATTTTTAGCTTAATTCACCTATAAATGGATGCATTAGAGAAAACTCAACTCATACATGTGCAATGCTCTTTGAATAAATCCATTATTATTTATTATTTTGCATTGGTTCTTTTTTCAATTACTAGCTTGCAGTCACTAACTTGTATTGGCTCCTTTTATAGTCACCACCTTGCAAAACTGAGGCCCATAAGCATGTCAAAGGTGGTTTGATCTCTTAATCCATAGAATCAAACCCTCTAGTGATTTTTACATTTTTATCCATTTTGGGCCTATTTGGACTAGTTTAGTTTGAGATGTGTACAGCCAGAGTTGACAAAAGACTACTCCTTTTTCCCAATATTTGACATCTCTTGATTTTGCATCAAATTCACTAGCCTAGCTGTGACTTGTGCCAAAAAAGCTCCATTGTGCTTTGATAATCCAATTCCCTTAGCATCTATGACCTATCCCTCTAAGGATTTTTTCTTTTATTTGAAAAATTTCCCCCTCAATGCCTCTATCTTGGATTCTTCCTATCTATGCACCTATCTCTTATAGGGATTGCACCCCCCATTCCTGCACCTTAGGCTCTCTAGGAAGGCACTCAAATTTTGGTTCCTATCCTCAAGATTCACAAAAAGTCCTTGTTGCTCTTCACAAGCTCTAGAATAAGTGATATATTATTTCTTGGTTCTATTTCTTTATTTGAAATAAGATACCGCATGGTGTGATAGAGTTTGCCATGGGTTGTAGGTGTATCAGGTATAGACTATGAAATAGAAAATCTAATATACCCTATCAAAGTACAAGGAGAGTGTTGAAGGCCATGGAAGCCAATGATACAATATCCAAATAAAAATAGAAGACACTTTTCCAGCAAATGAAGGGGCCCAGAGATAAAATGCCAAGAAAAATGCCTCCTTGCATAATAGCCTACCCTAGGAGGCATCAATGCACCATTAGGTCATAGAACAAAGAACACAAATTGTGGTCTCAAAATGGTGGGAGAATTCAAGTAGCAATATCAGGTCATATGAGGGACTACGAGGCTCATTTCCAAGAAACTTACCCTTTACCCAAGGTTTGAACGAGTGTTCGACTCTTACCATACTCTCTAACATGAGATATAGACTCAAAATGTGATAGGGGTGCATATCTTAGATAAGCTAGCTATAAATTTGTGAAATTAGCTACTTATTTTCCTCTAAAGCAAACATGAAATGGCTTGGCTACACAACATTAAAGATGTTGTCCATAGAAGGACTAATATGATTTCAAGGAATGATCATTGAGTGGAAGCAATGCAACCTAATGTGAGAAGCTTATGGGAATCAACTCAACACAAGAAAATGAGAGGCAACCTAAGTGTGGGATTCATCTTTGTAGTCACCTTGTTTTGATATATTTACATGAGAGTGTCTCCAAACAATAAGGATGTCTATATTACAAAGGGCCCAATGTAAGCACATCATACACATGTTTGAAACAATTTAGGAAAGTAGTAAGACCTCCAATGCTATTTGTTGCTATCTTTTTCATCGCAAATCATTATGTTGGTTAATTTTCATTTGGAATCTTACCAAACTTGTGTGTATGTGTGTGTGCATGCACATGCACATGCGTGCGAGAGAGAGAGAGAGAGAGAGAGAGAGAGAGAGAGAGAGAGAGAGAGAGAGAGAGAGAGAGAGAGAGAGAGAGAGGGAGAGGGAGAGGGAGAGGAGAGAGAGAGAGAGAGAGAGAGAGAGAGAGAGAGAGAGAGGGAGAGAGAGAGAGAGAGAGGCAAAGAGAGGGAGAGAGGGAGAGAGAGAGAGAGAGAGAGAGAGAGAGAGAGAGAGAGAGAGAGAGAGAGAATATTCTTTTGCAAGCCTAGTAGTTAAAGAAAAAATAACTGTGTTGGGGTTGTGTACATTATGGTAGTTGAAATAACAACAACCATGCTGGTTATGTTTGGTGCTTTCTTTTTTTCTCCCAAATCACTTAATTTCCTATATATATATATATATATATAGAGAGAGAGAGAGAGAGAGAGAGAGAGAGCATTCTTTTGCAAGTGATGAGCATGGTGATTTAAATAATAGCCATGCTACTTATAGACATTGTGCTTGCAACCATTCAGTATTTAGTTGGGATCTATATACCCTAACCTAAATATTTTGAAGCTTACATACCATTCTTATAAAATTTCCCTTTGCTAAAATCTTCAGACAAACAAGTCTCAACATCATCATCTATTCTTTAATATTATTGTTTCCCTCTAAAATCTTTACACAAACAAGTTTGCTAAAATCTTCAAACAAACAATTGCATACCATTCTTATAAAATTTCCCTCTGCTAAAATCCTCAAAGAAACAAGTCTCAATATCATCATTTATTCTTAAACATTATTCTTTCCCTCTAAAATCTTCATCCAAAGTGAGCCCATTGAGTCATTTCATGATCAAGTGTAGCCATATGTATGTCTACTCTAATAATATGTTATATAACAAGTTTAGTAGGCACGTACAATGTGCTACATAGCTCACACAATTGGTAACGGCACATGTTGTGTGATATACATGAAATAGAGGGTAAGAGAGAGAGAGAGAGAGAGAGAGAGAGAGAGAGAGAGAGAGAGAGAGAGAGAGAGAGAGAGAGAGAGAGATTTTGCAAGAAACTTTCATGGTGGTTGAAATATTAACCACACCATTGTTCTGGTTCTATTTTATAGACACCATGTTAGTTGTGACTATCACATAGGGTTTCAATGCAGCCTTTATCATTTGTTGGATGAGAAAATGTAGTTGTAATTGAGATTTATGGCTAAGAACCCTAACATAAGGATTGGGTAGAGGAGTTGCAACCATTGCAAACCCTAGTATGTCAAGAGACTCAAAGGCAAGAATGTATTGCTACAAAAGACACACAGATTTTGACCTATCTCAAAAAGATTTGAAGGATCTAAGAAGTGATCATACTGGATCATTGATTGATGGAGATAGATGGCCATGTCACCTAGCTGAATATCTTGTTTATTGGACACTTGGATGCTGGGCAATCAAGTTTGACACACTACCTTCTTTATGGTAGCCAATTTGTTGTCCAAATGGTAATGGGCCATTGTCATGGCCATTGTCAAAGTTATACTATTAATGCTAAGAAAAGACTACTGTCATTATATTTATTTTCAATGGGTGCAATATGGTGTGGCTTGTATAATAGATAATAGGATACATATGGTCCCATAGTAGTCATAAATCTTTCTCTTGTCCATGTAGCTGGTCCCATGTCTATACTAAATGGGCGGTGCATAATCCAAGAGATAATAGTTTTATAAGGGGAAAGTAGGACGAGGTGGCAAGCATCATTGTGCCAAGCCTCCACTTATTCTTATAGAACAGCATGGGTCATGATATATATGAAAAATTGGGGCCAAAAACATCTATTTCATTAAAAAAAATTTTGGAGGTAGTTTTGGATAAAATATGGGAAAAAAGGAGACTCTTGAAACAAAATATTGAAGCAAAAAGTAAGCTAAATAAAATTCAAATTAAGAAATATGGCGCGACATGTTATTAAAACTAGAGTACATTAAAAATAGAGTTCATCACATTTGTGAAAGTAGTTTATGATATAACTGAGAGATCCAAGTAGAAGTAAATCTCAAAGCCATATGGTGTCAAAAAACACCTTTCACCAGACATAAGCTACAATCCTGCCATCACATTTTCCATCTCTATCTCATGGGTTACACAATCCTCTACACCATTTTTTCCATGTTTATCAATATAATTATAATATATAAAGATGCACAAATAATCTAAAATTATTTCTTTCAATGCTTCTAGTCTATTCCCAATACTTTCAGCTTTGTTTGGCTGAATATTTCCCAGAACGAGAGATTCTATAAGACATCTCTTCAAATAGATGTGCAAGCTCGATCGTCTCTTGTTGAAGAGAGTACTTTTGTAGCACTTCTCTGCAATGTCTTATCTTCTCATGATTTTCCTTCTCGAGTTGCTTCTAGGCACCAAACTCATCTTTCTCATCTTCTGTCAATGGTCCTTGCCTCTTCTGCTTCTCTCAGTGTCTTTTGTTCTCGGCCATCCATGATAAGTTCTTGTTGATTAAAAGCTTAATAGAATTCATAATTTCAAAAACTTTTTCCATTTGCAAAGTATGCACTGAGTAGAATTAGAAGAGGAGAACTAAAGAGTGGCGAGAAAAGATAGTGAGGAGATAGGAGAGGAGATGAGAACTAAGTATGCGAGTAGAAATAGGAGAGGAGACATGAACTGAGTATGCAAGTAGAAATATGAGAGAAAAACTAAAGACAAGAAAAGATAGCAAGGAGATAGGAGAGGAGATGAGAATTGAACTGACTATGTGAGTAGACCCATATAGGAGAAGAGATCGGAAAGGAGATGAAGATAACACTATAGAAGAGAAAACATAGATGAGAGAAATAGGAAAGGACATCGGAAAGGAGATGAAGATAATAGTAAAAAGAGACACAATATAGATGACAATGGTTTGGAATTTGACTCGTATAATTATTTGTGCTTCGAGATATGAGACATTTTATATATGATTATTAAGGTGAAGTGAAAGATTTGCTATAAAGTGCTTGTCATAAAGTGCTTGTCATAGAGAATATTCACAATTAAAAAAGTAGCACAACATTACACTTAACCTTACATTCAATAATTACATGAAATGACATTTCACTTACATTTAAAATAATATGAGATGAGATGAGACATTAATGGTATTGAACAACACATGAACATCATGAGAATATGAACAATACTTCCATTAATTGCATTAAATACATTTAAAAATTAGATAAGATGACATGCAAATTTACATTTAATATGAACAATGCTTTCATTAATTTCATTATTAATTACATTTAAAAATTAGATAAGATGACATGCAAGTTTTCATTAAATATGAACAATGCTTTCATTATTTTCTTTAATTACATTTAAAAATTAGATAAGATGACATGCAAACTTATATTTCATAAAATTTACAAGCAAATCTACATATACAAAAATAACATCATATATGCATCATAATTGTTGTGATGCTTCAAGTCGAGGCTTTGATGCTCTAGGTGTACACTGAGTCTCTACTTCTTGTGCAGGATGTAGTGCTTTTAGAGTAGACTCATCCTCTTCTTCCTTTGCAAACTCTGATTCTACTTCAGTTCCATGTTGTTTTCCAATGGTAGCAATTAAGTCTCGAATGGTTTCAACCCTAAAAAATTGTGGATCCTCCTCTGAATAGTTGAGCTCTGAAGGTTCTTTTGATGAGACCTATGGCTTCAGTGAGATTTTTTCATCAAAGTGTAAGAAAATAGTACGTAGCGGAAGATAACAACAAAACGCAAGTACACGATGGAAAGCTGGAGAGAATACAAAAAATTCTGATATACCAAACTGCTGATACAACTAATGGTTGGCTGTCCACCCGTGCGCTCTACAGACAGAGCTTCGATGGTGATCTAGACAGATGCTGGACGGAGGACTATGAGCGTGAAGAACTGGTGATCTGATGATAGGGGGTGGCCACTTATATAGTGTAAGTGGTTGACGGTCGGCCCTGTAATAGGCAGTCGGCCTAATAGACAGTCGGCCTGGAAGACCAACCGACCCTTCAGAAAACATGCCGTCGGGCAGATGAAGGATCGCGCCTGGGGCTACCGTCGGGCCTGGGGCTATCGGCAGCCCCCGGACCCTGCCGCTGGGGGCTTTGCCCCCAGACCCCCACCGGGGGCCTGCGCCCCCCGGACCCCCTGCTATCGGGGGGGCTATCGCCCCCCCGAACCCCCCCTTTGTGCAGACGGGTATCTACTCTTGGCTCCTAAGCCGTCTCATAACCATCTGGTCTACTCTAAGACCCCTTCCAGTGTCTAAACTGGGGATCCCTCCCAATATCTGATACCCATCATGGCTTCTCCTCATATGGGGGCCTTACAACATTGGGTACACAGAATATTGGTGGGTTACATGAGAGGTGGACATTTGAGCTAACTCTAACACAAAGATCAACATGCAATTATAGGCAACTCTCCACCCACATCTATGCCCATCCTCCTCCTCCACTATTAAATGCCTTTGGAAATCTGGCGAGTCTTTGTACTGTCCTATTTCTTTGATAGTAGATACCAACTTTTTGACTGACATGCCCATTATGACATATTAAAAACAATTAGTGTGTCTATTACATAAGATACGTAGCATAGAAGAAGATATTAATAGAACACTTATGTTTACACTGAGCCATAAAATCCTACAATCGAGTTGACAAACCAATGGTTCTCTTCAAGGTCCCAAACCACCAGACTCCAATGTTCACTACATGAACAATTAAGAACCACTATGATTCAACACAATGTTGCCAATACAAGATGAAAAATAAGGTTCAGACGATACTTATATCTCATGATATGACATAAACAAGACTCACACACCCTCTAAATGTAGAGGTTACAACCATTTGCAAGCATTGGCTATTGTCTTTTTGCTATCACTAAGTATAGGAGAAAGGAGAGAATCCAACATATAAACACGGTTCTATACTGATCTAGGAAACCTCAAGATACCTATACTACATCAACAAATAAATGAATATTAGCTTCCCAGATTCAATCCAAATATTGAGTTATCAAGCCGAGAACAAGTTAGTATCAGACCTAAGAATGGCCATCATAACATTGTCATTGACCTCTTTTGAATGAACATAGAGATTGAAACGTCCTCTCCACCAAATTTGAGATATTGAGGTTCATGTTGAATCACAACCCTAACATTAAAAGAGCTTTCCATTTCTTTGAATGTAGCCTCATTTGTAGAATTAAGATCTTCTATCCTCTTTGTCTCTTTGACATCATTTATTTCACACTCCTTTGAGCCATTATCTATTTGATTTGGGGGATGGTCCACAATAATGCCCATAATAAATGCTCGAATGGTACATATTAAAAATGCATGTAGATGCAAGTCCATATATGTTGTTAGTGTGGTCTCACTCTGCATCTCATAAATTTGACCAAGTACCAACAAGCAATTGTAACCAACCCTCCACCCACAACTGTGGCTATCTTTTTTATGTGGTACCTAACATGTTATTGTGAAGAGAGTGGGAGAGAAGTAAGGAGTCTCACTTGCAGCTTTCTCACTTACACAATGGGGGAATACACACAAAGGTGGAGGTTGAAAACAATTTTCCTCTTCTTAGTTGTGAAAGCCAAAAGAACTCTCTCTCTTAATACAAAAGGAATAGATGAACCCTATATGTGGGTCTCAAACCAAACTCAGTTAACCTAGGTGGCATACTAACTAAGCCACTAACTAGAGTACATAAAGATAGTTGTCATCTAGCTATTATTCATGGGCAGTGTACCAACCGCATCTGTAGCTAACAAGTCGATGACATAAATGCACAACGGTCACCCTGACATATCACGAGTGGAGCTCGATATCTCAACACTCCCCCTCGAGCTCAATCCAATTCCTGCACACCAAGCAGGTCTCTGAACTTGCATAGCTTCTTTACACCCAATGCCTTCGTGAATATGTCAGCTACCTGATCCTCTATGCTGACATACACTAGATCAATAAAACCCTCATAAAACCTACCAGAACCTTCTCCTGCACATAGTGATAATGCATCTCAATGTGCTTTGTTCTAGCATGACAGAGTAGGTTATGTTCTAGCATGACAGAGTAGGTTATTTGCCAAGTGTATACTGCTCATGTTGTCATAATAAATGACAATTGGCCCATCTATGGACTGATGCATATCATAAAGTAGCTTACGCAACCAAGCTACCTCACATGCGGCCATTGCTGCACCCCTGTACTTAGCCTCTGTGCTCGACAAGGCAACTATAGGCTATTTCTTGCTACTCCAAGTGACTGCAACACTCCCAAAAGAGAACACATATCCACTGGTAGATCGTCTATCAGAAATACTACCAGCCCAATCAGCATTAGTGTATCTATGCAACTGTATTGGAACCCCAGTCTCATAAAATCATCCATACTGTAATGTGGACTTCACCTACCTCAGTATGCATCTAACCGCATCCAAATGCGGTTTCCTTGGAGCCTGCATAAACTGACTTACGAACCCAATAGCATAGCTCAAATCTAGCCTGGTAATAGTCATATAAATCAAACTTCCTACTATGCGTCTGTACATACTAGGGTCTTCCAAAAGCTCACCTGCATCTATGCTCAGCTTCACATTCTGCTCCAAAGGAACTGAAAAAGGCTTACAGCTTGTCATCCCATATTTGGACAACATGTCCAATCCATAGTGCCTCTGCAAGAGCCATATCCCACTTGTGGATCTAATCACCTCATTTCCCAAGAAGTAATGTAGCTCTCCCAAATCCTTCATCTCAAACTTTTTCTTCAATAACATTTTCACATGAAGGATATCTTCATCACTATCACCTGTGATGATCAAATCATCAACATAAATGACAAGCAGCATAATACATTTCTTTGTTTTTCTCACATAAAGTGAGAAATTTGCCGTGGAAATCTGAAAGCCAATAGTGACAAGATACTATCCTATCTTGTCAGACCATGCTCTGGGTGCTTGCTTCAAGTCATACAAGGCTTTCTTCAACCTGCAAACAAACTTAGGATGAACAGCATGCACATAACTTGGTGGCTGCTCCATATAGACCTCTTCTTGCAAATCACCATGCAAGAAGGAATTCCTTACATCCATTTGATGTAAAGACCATCCCTTTGATGCAGCCATAGCAATACTACTCTTATGGTTGCCATCCTTACAACTAGACTGAATGTTTCTTCATAATCAATGCCATATGTCTGTGCATACCCCTTGACAACTAATCTTGCCTTGTATTTGCTCACAGAACCATCTGCATTGTGCTTCACCTTAGAGACCCACTTGCAGCTAATTGCATTCTTGTCTTTAGCCAAAGGCACCAATTCCCATGTAGCATTTGCTTCCAAGGCATATATTTCTTCATCCATGGCTTTCTCCCATTTTTCTTTTCCCATGGCTTGCTTAAAAGAAGTGGGTTCCGGTTCATGTATCACTTTGACCATATAGGGATAGTGAATGGCTGTAAATCCATCATATTTTTGCCTATCCATAGGATACTTAACTCTCTGGTAGACCTACGCAAAATAGGCTCACTACCAGGTGCTCTCAAAACATCCCTTGTCTTCCTTACTCCAGATGTAACAACAGAAGGAATGCCCAACTCATCATCAAGGCTCTGTTTCGAGCCACTGGATTCACCATTCACATAAGAGTGACCTGCATTCACATCAACCATGGGCTAATCTACTTTCTCTTTTCCCTTTTGTGATACTTGCATACCACTATCTGCATTGCTTTGAGGAGATTCTCCTGATCTTAATCTACCTGTCCATGGCAAAGTATGTGAACCACTGCTAGAGGACAGTACAGGTCCACTAATATTTTATGATTGCTATTGTGAATTCTGTGCAGCATTACCATTTTGTGCATCTACATCATCAATCACATTTACTGGTTTATACCAGCTGCTCATCTCATAAAAAACAACATCTCTGCTCACTGTAAACTTATGAGTAGAAGGGTTATAGCATCTATAACCTTTCTGCTGCAGAGAATAACCAATAAAGATGCACTTCTCTACTTTTAGATCCAACTTGGATCTCAAATCATCTGGCACATGAACATAGGCAATGCAACAAAAAACCTTCAAATGAGAAATATCTGATTTCCTACGAGTATACCTCTCCTTTGGCGTCATGCCATGTATTGCTGCAGTGGGAATCCTGTTCATTATGTAGACTGCTGTAGCAACTGCTTCAGCCCAATAATAATCTGGCAAGTCTTTTTAATTGAGCATGGCATAAGATACCTCTCTAATATGCCTGTTTTTCCTTTCTACAAGTCCATTTTGCTATGGGGTATGACTGCATGAATATTGCTACTTTATGCCATGCTCCTGCAGGAACCTTGCAAACTCATTTGAGAGGTACTCTCCCCCTCCATCTCTGACCTTAGACATTTTATTTGCAGGCCTGTTTCTTTCTCAACCATAGCTTTAAAAGCTTTGAAATGCCCAAACACTTCACTTTTCTTTTTCATAAAATACACCCAAACTTTTTTGCTGTAGTCATCAATAAAAGTGGCAAAATAATGACAGCCTCCAATAGATGTAGCTTTAGTAGTCCACACATCAGAGTGGATTAATTCCAATGGTGTCTTACTCTCTTGAACATGTCTAGGAAATGGTTTCCTTGCCTGTTTTCCAAATTGGCAGGCTTCACATACCTTATGCATTTCTGCAAGCTTGAACTTAGGCAATCCTGCAACAATATTTTGGGCTTGCATTAATTTAAGTCGCTGTACATTAACATGACCAATGCGTTTATGCCAGATATCAATATCTGCAACTACAGCGGTCCCATGTAGAAACATTGCTGCACTCAATTCAGGCATGTCTACATCCAACGTAAACATTATGTCCTTCTTCTTCCCTTTTTCTATCAAGCGACCTTTATTTTTCATATCCTCAACAAAGCATCCATTAGGATTAAATCTGACTTGCAAGCCCTGCCCAACCATTTGACCAACAAAAACTAGGTTCTTGGTGATATTCAGGACATGAAATACATGAGACAGGTATTTCTTTTTCCCATCCTGCATAGACAAAGGAATTTTACCAATCTGCATAATAGGATGTGCACTATCATCACCAGTCTCCACAAATCCTGGTCTTTCCATTTTCCTTGCATCCTGCATTCATTCTACATGACCTGTCATGTGGTTTGATGCACTTGAGTCAACATACCACACATCATTGCTTTCTTTTGTACTTGTCATAGGATTGGTCATGTGCTGCAGCATAAACAAATGATCATTTCTATCATCACCCTGTCTACTAGAGGATGCATAATTGCCTTGCTACAATTTTCCATTCACGATGTCATTCTGCTTTTTGTAGTAGTCTTTAGCCATATGACCCATTTTACCATAGTGGTAGCATTCAACATTGCTATATTTTGGCCTCTTTGCCATCCAGCATGACCTCTTTGGCTCCCCCTGCCTCTAAGGTTACCACGTCCTCCTCCATAAGACTGGTTTTCTTGAATTTGCTGCATATTCTGATTTCTCCCATGGCCTCCAAATCGGCCTACTCTACCTCTACCTCTTCCAGCATTTGAGTAGAAAATAGCTTCTTTTGAAGTTCCTCTTGAAGAAGATGCACCACCATTTCTCTGCTCTTCAGAAATTAGAAGAGCAATCAACTCCCCAAAATCAAGAAAATTCTCACGGACGGCAATGGATGTCCGGAACTATGCATAATCCTTTCCTAGACCATTCAAGGTCACAGAAACTAAATCATCATCTTCCACTAGCGACCCAATGGAAGCAAGTGCATCTACAATCTTCTTCACCTTCATGTGGTAGTCATTGATGCTCATATTTTCTCTCCGCACATTATGCAACTCCTGCTTGAGCTGCATTTTCCTGACTTGCGTATTTGTGCTATACATTTTTGTCAAAGTATCCCATGCCTCCTTCGGCATGCTTGCATCCTGAATATGGACAATCATAGAATCTAAAATACTGATAGATAGTCAGTACATAACTTTACTGGCTCTCTCATGCTAGCCTTTAAATGCCTACAACTCCTATTGATTGGGAACATTAGGAATAACCGGTTCTTGTCCAGCTCCAGTAATGAACTCCCAATAGCCTTTTCCCTTAAGGAAATTCATCAATCTAAACTTCCATGCTGGGAAGTTGTTCTTGTCAAGCTTTTCAGTGACTATATATGAAAGAGCATTAGACGCCATTATAGAACAATGCAAAAATATTCTGTCCGTGCAAAAAACACAACTTCTGCCTCACAAGGGCAAATTTGTAAAACTGACGAAAGTGGTATTTGACCACACAGTCACTTCGTAGTGATGATTTTGCATCAACAGGCAATAAGAATGATTCTGTCACTCCTAATATCTCTGCGCATAGGCATACGATGCAATTTTTGCGGCAACTTTTCAACGACATGTAGAACAATGGTTGCACAGCAAAAATAGGGCACCTTTTTGAGTGCCTGTAGAAACTTCTGCCAGCAAAACGAGCCTCGAAATGGCCTCGAATCAAAAAAAGAATTCACCAAGGGCTTTGCCTTGTCCTACAACATATACTACCCTCTCACCACACCACGAAGGGCGTCCCAATCTAAGACAGTGCACTCTTGTACTTTCCAATTGTGCTACCTATAGAGATTTGCTCCCAAACTCGAAAAAGGAAAGCAACACTGATCCTCTTACCAAGACACCTCAAACTTGGTTTGCTTTCTTGAGCTCCTTACCATGAACCGAGCTCTAATACCATGTGAAGAGAGTGGGAGTGAAGTAAGGAGTCTCACTTGCAGCTTTCTCACATACACAATTGGGGAATACACACAAAGGTGGAGGCTGAAAATAGTTTTCCTCTTCTTAGTTGTGAAAGCCAAAAGAACTCTCTCTCTTAATACAAAAGGAATAGATGAACCCTATATGTGGGTCTCAAACCAAACTCAGCTATCCCTAGGTGGCATACTAACTGAGCCACTAACTAGAGTACATAAAGATAGCTGTCATCCAGCTATTATTCATGGGCAGTGTACCAATCGCATCTGCAGCTAAAAAGTCAGTGACATAAATGCACAATGGTCACCCTGGCATATCACGAGTGGAGCTCAATATCTCAACAATTATATACTCTATTTGCTGTATCAAGTCACTATACTCTATTTCCTGTTGCAAGTCACCTTGTTGAATTAATGCATCGATGGCACCTACCAACTTTCAAGTTGACCTTCCCAACATAACATATAACAAGAGTAAATGTGTGCATTGAATATGATGCATAACATGGAATTAACTACACATGTAGTCTATACATACTATGACACATTGCCATGGACGGATGCTGTTGAATTGGCAAAGAAACACTTTACCAAACTCCAATGTGAGTTGCATTCTCAATAGAGAATAATTATTGTGTTTGACACAATTTTAGCAATGCAAGAGAAAAATTAAGTCGGGTTTTGATGCTTACTCCTCTTTTGTGTCTTCAACAACTTCAACTTCTAAGGTGGAGGTAATGGGCACTCCTCAGGTACCAAAGTCCTCTGAGCCAGATCATAATATCTCCCAATTGATGGCAGAGTTTGCTGATTTGAAATTGCATTTGGTTAATGCACGACAACCTGGAGCACGAAAGAGTGAGGATAGGCCTCAAGATAAGAGTGGGATCACTTGCTACTATGAATGTAATGAAAAAGGTCACTATCACCCTGAGTGTCCTAGATTGAGAAAGAAAGAAGAAAAAAAAATATCCTTGTTAGAAGCTTCTTCAAGGGATAAGGAAACAGAGGTAATGATGGCTAAACGGGGGCGTGGTAAAGCAAAAGAAGAAGAAGAAAGCAAGGAAGACATAGATGAGGAACATTAGGAAGAGGAATGCCGTATTAAGAAAAAGGAGGCATCTAGAAGGAGAATTAGCCAGTCAGACTTTCCTTTAGGACAAGGAATTGGAAGCTATGACTTGTTATCCGACCTTAAAGAAAAGGAAGCTCATATCGTCTTTGGTCAATTACTTGCTTTGTCTCCAAAACTACGGAAGGAATGGGGAAAGCTAGCAAGCATAAGAGTGTCAAAGAAGAAAAAGAAGAAAAGTGACATTCCTATTGTTCAAAAGGTAGATATAGATGTTGGTGATGATGTACCTGTGGTTGATGTGATCATTGATGGTCAAGTGATTTCTAATGTGTACATTGATGGAGGTGCATCGATTAATGTCATGAGTGAGAAGACCATGATAGATGCCGATTAAAATACTCTAGTACTACCTCTCCTTATTGCATCAAATTGGCTAACAACATTAGGGTAAAGACCTTGGGAGTTGTGAAGAATCTAGAAGTGGATGTATGTCGAATTTCTATGCCGACTACTTTTCAAGTGATCCCTACAAAGCTAGATGCATGTGCCTATCCATTGATTTTGGGAAGGCCCTGGCTATGCAAGGTGAAGGCTGTTCAAAAGTGGGATACTGGAGAATTGATTTTGCAAGGAAATGGTAAGAAGGTGCACTAGAAGATCAGAAGCCGCAAAAAGGAAGTTGTCAAGGAGTCTTCAACATCATAGAGTTCATTAACTGATGAAGAAGAAGAGACAGCTCAGAGGGTGAGGTGGAACGAGTGGCCTTTGGTCTTTGTCTTGGTGCTGATTGGGATGAGTCAGGAGGGAACAAGGTGGTGGTACAAGAAGATCCTATAGAGACACTTCATGTGGAGGATGTGGAGCACACTAAATGGTGCCAACGCAATGAAGAGCTTCTTGGCGATTCCCTATCAGGTAGTGAGAAGCTCTAGTACTTGGATATGTTAGATGATTTTCCATGTCTCTTTGCAACAAGCTATTCACAAGTTTGACTAGTCTCTCTTGTGGAGCACAAGATTGAGTTGAAGCAAGAAAGCAAGCTAGTTGTGCAACACTTAAGGCGATTGGGAGTGATCCAAGCTGAGGCACTAAAGAAAGAGGTAACACAAACAATGCAGCTGAGTATAATGCTTTGATTCTTGGTTTGGAGGGTTGTCTTCAAAGTCAAGTTAAAGAATTGGAAGTAAGACGAGATTCTCATCTTATTATAAAGCAAATGCAAGGGCATTACAAGACAAGAAGTTCTCATTTGAAGGATCTTAATCAAAAGGCTATGGCACTATGTAGTCAATTTGATTTTTGCAAGTTTGTTCATTTAAACAGAAAAGAAAATCAAAGGGCAGATGAGTTGGCCACTCAAGCCATTGTAGTACAAGACCAAGGGGTGGTTTCTTTGGTAGACATTGGATCGCTAGGACTACAAGATGTTCAGCAATATGTGAAAGAAGGCATGTTTCCTCGAGGGTTAACTCCACAACAGAAGCAGAGATTGGTTACTTTTCGCCATGCCTCCATAAGGATGTATATGAATGTCACCAATGGAACCTATCAACTTGAGGATGTTGACAGCATGGTGATACCCGAATGCACCAATGAGTATCGCCTTAAATTCTTCTATGCTCGACAACCTTGAGGGCCAGCAGACCCTCTCTATCACTAGAGAGGATCTGCTAGGGGGGGAAAGATGTGACGCCAAAAATTAATATTTTTTATTTGGCATTGGTATTGTTTTTCTCTATGTTTGATAAGAGTTTGAGTATCAGGTGATAGCCTAGTGGCTCTCACTTATTTCTATTTTCTAAGATATTGTATGGGATTGAGAGGATGAGTGGAATGGATCATTGTAAATACCATGTGTATGAATGATAAATACCTTGGTATGGGGTGTGAGAGTTATTTGTGTATGGGATATTATGAGGTTTTTAGAAAATAGGAAGAGTGAGTCATATAAAGAGGTGGGCTCATGTCCATGTGTTCCAATAATATAAGAGAGGCCACATGCCAAGTGTGTGGAAGGCATGTGGAGGAGTGTGGAGTCAAGAGGGATCCTTCTAGAATTCCTATGTGGAATAAGGAGGATGTGGGCATATGGAAAAGAGAGGGTCCCTATGGGCTCCATGTGGGGAGACTCTTGACTTTCTCAATATTTTAAAAGTCTTGAGCATCTTTTGATGGAACACATGGCAAGAGTAGCCAAAAAGGACATGGATGGTGACATACGGGCTTATGTGATTGATGGGAAAAGGAATCTACAAGTAGCAATTGTAAATGGGTGAAGGAGGGCGACAAAATCTCTATAAAAGGAGCTCTCCTCTCCCTTGTTCATCACCTCTTCCACCATTAGGCCTCATGTTGCTATAGTTCTAGCCTCCTCAAGCCTCTTCCATAAACCTTCTCTCCCTCTTGTAGATATTCTCTTATGTAGACTCTTGAGTCCATCTCTCTCTAGTTCATTCTCTCTCTATGAGTAGTCTTGGAGCTTCCACTTCCTCTTGTACATATGAAACCTCTTCTTCTCCCTTGTGTTTATAGTATTTTGAGTTACATTAGAGTGGATTCTCACTCTATTGGTAATGAAGGTCACTTCAAGTTCTCTCTCTTGAGTGTCTCTTCCCTTTTTCCATTGTTTTCTCTTCCAAAGTGCTCAAAAGTGTTGTCTATTCGGCCGCTCATTGTGTATACATGGCTTATCTATTTTCCAAGCCACAAAGGGATCTTTTCTTTCCCTCCTATGCAACCTCTATGGGACTTGGATCGTTGATTAAGTCTAAACATGGAGGTAGTATTCTCCCAAGTCGGCACCAGTAGAAGGAGTAGGTGTTTTTCATGATAGTTTGACCCCCTGTTAGTATTTTGCTCATAGGTTTTTGCTCGGTGGTCCGATTTAGACAAAACTTATATCAGTGTGAAGCTCTCTTCAAGGAGCATCATCCAGGTCAACTGGGGGTCGGTCCCAAAATAGGCCACCGACCATACGATAGAATCGGTGCACAAAACAGAGCAAATAACCTATGGTATCCGTTCATCCCACAACCATCTGGGATCATTTGAGGCTCCAAACGGGCCCCACAACCCGAGAGTGGGCTGCCCCGAGAGTGGGCCCCACAACCCGAGAGTGGGCTGCCCCGAGAAATGCTCCATCTACCCTCAGTGCGGTCAGTCAAGGGATGCCTTCCCACACTTGCATGTAGCCTAGTTGGTAGTGTGCCAACTCTATCTGAAGCCGTCCAGCCATCAGGCCAACATGGCCCCCATCTAGTGTCCAAACCAGGACCTACCGGATAACCGAGCTACTCAAATGCCTTCTCCTCATATGGGGGGCTTACAAGTAGAGTTAGCTAGTTCCCGCGTAGTTACACAAGAGTGGAGCATTGATATCTAACACCCCCCCTCAATGTCCACCCGCAAGTGAACTTACTTTTTCGGCCCAATGCCAAGTCGATGAAGATGCCTCTCCAACAGGTCTCTTCCAAGAGCCTTCATGAAGATGTCCGCAGCATTCTTTGTAGTCAGACAGTACACCAAGTTGCTTCTTGCTGACCCATGACACAACTCCAGATCCAAGTGACACAACTCCTACTGTCCACGTCTCCTGCCCAATCCGAGTCACAGAATCCAGTCAAGATGTTGCCCTTGGTATAGGTGATGCCATAATCAAGTGTGCCTTTGATGTATTTCAGCACCTGCATTCCTGCCCTCCAATGGTTCTCCCGGGGCTTATTGGAAAACCTGCTTAGTACACCAGTCATAAAGTTGATTTCCGACTGTGTGTTGCACAAGTAGATCAAGCTACCTACAAGCCTTCTGTACTTCTCTTCGTCCACCAATGGTGATGAATCCTTGTTTGAGAGCTTCGCGTCAACCTCCATAGGGGTACCAACTATTTTGCACTCAGCCATGCCAAATGCTTTCAGTATCTCTCCAGCATATTTCAGTTGTGAAATGAAGATTTGTTTTGGCTCCTGCCAAACGGCAATCCCCAAACAGAAATGCATCAGTCCGAGGTCTGTCTTTCAAACTCTCTTCCTAGCAAATGCTTCGTCTGCAAGATCGTTCCCTGTTATGACAAGGTCATCCACATAAAGGACCACGATCATACACCTGCCTCCTTCTCTAAAGATATACAAATTTGCATTAGATGGGATCCTCCTGAACCTGTTTTGCAGAAAGTAGGCATCAATTCGCTGGTACCATGCTCGTGGGCTTGTTTCAGCCCATAAAGTGCCTTCTTTAGTTTGCAGACTTTACCTTTTGAACTGGGGATCTCAAAACCTGGTGGTTATTCCACATATACCTCCTCCTTGAGATCTCCATTCAGAAAGGCGGATTTCACATCCATCTGAAACACGGGCCAACTTCCCTGGGTAGCTAAATCCAAAACACTACGAATTGTGGTTAGTCGAGCTATGGGAGCAAAAGTATCTTGATAATCAAAACCATGTACCTGTGCAAATCCTTTTGCCATGAGCCGAGCCTTGTACTTATCCAACGTGCCGTCGACTTGTACTTGATCTTGTACACCCACTTGGTTCCGATTACCTTGCACTTTGGTGGTCGATCCACAAGGTCCCAAGTGTTGTTCTTCATTATGGAGCCATACTTAGACTGCATAGCCTCCATCCACCTATCATCACCTTGTGCCTCTTCAAGACACTTGGGTTCATCAGCACGAATCACTTTTGTCATCAAAGCATAGTTAACCAAGTGTTCCTGTGCCCTTCTTTGCTCCTCTAATCTCTTGGACCGGTGGTGTTCGGATGGTTCCTCCTCAATTGCTAGAGGTTCTCTGCTGTCCAAAAGTTACTTTACCCACTTCAGGAATGACTGTTGCCATTGTGGTTCTGTAGGCTCTTCTTTATCTTCTTTGTCTTGAATCTTCCCAAGCACCATTGGGGGAGTTTGATCTGCTGCTGGTGGCGGTACTGGATGGATATCCTGGTCCTGGTTGTCTGGGAAGGAAGCATCCTCCTCCAATTGATCCGGTTGTTCTGAGAAGACCACATCGCGACTTACAATTACCTTCTTGGTAACAGGGTTATAGAGACGGTAACCCTTCGCCTCTTCACTATAGCCCAAGAAAATACACTTCCGGCTCTTCGGTTCCCATTTGGTCTTGGTAGCATTAGGGATATGCACAAAACAGTCAAACTCTGAAATGTGCAGCTGAAGGTTTCTTACCAGAAAAGGCTTGCAGTGGAGTCATCCCATTCATAGCCTTCGTGTAGCTACGATTGATGATGTAAACTGCAGTGTTACATGCTTCAGCCCAGAAAGCCTTTGGCAAATCTTTCCCTTTCATCATACTCCGGCCCATTTCGCAGATGGCACGCATCTTGCGTTCTGCTACTCCATTTTGCTGTGATGTATGTGGCGGGGGTTTCTGCCTCTTGATTCCGTGACTTTTGCAGTAACTTTCAAATTCAGTCGATGTGAACTCTCCACCTCTGTCTGATCTCAGCTTCTTTACCTTCCTCCCTGATTCTTTCTCGACCATTACATGCCATTCCTTGAACCTACTAAAAGCCTCGTCTTTTGTCTTCAGGAAGTATATCCATATCCTTCTACTGTAGTCGTCGATTAGTGTCATGAAGTAGAAGGGATCACCCAAAGCTTCCGTCTCCATCTTTCCGCAGAGGTCCATGTGAATGAGCTCTAGAGAAGCCTTTGCTCTACTAGCCTCTTTAGGAAAGGGCTGCCGATGCTGCTTGGCCATCATGCTAGCTTCACATACATCAGGCAGATCTAAAATTTCTGGTAGGTTTGCAATGATTCCACTTTTATGCATCTCCTTCAAAGAACTAAGGTTTAGATGACCAAACCTCTCATGCCACAACTTAGTGTTCTTCACATCCACTCGAGCACTGAAAGCTAAGAGTTTGTAAATGTTGTTGCACCGTGTACCTTTACCAATGACCTTTCCTTAAAGATCCAAAATCTGTGCACCATTCTTATCGAATTGAACTTTGAGGTCTCGATTTGTGATCGCAGAAACGGATAACAAGTTCCTCTTTATATCTGGCACATAAAGAACATCGAACAACTGTTTTACAACTCCATCTGACTTGAGAGCAATCGTACCTTTTCCTTTTGTTGGACATTTTGCATCATTGCTGATTGCTACCATGATGTCATTCCCTATCGACTGTAGAGAGGTATACCAATCCTTCCAACTGGTCATGTGGTGTGATGCACCACTGTCAATGATCCAAGGTTCATCTACAGGTACATGAACTGCCTCCATGCAAATCTCCTCAATTACGATGAACGAGCTCTATGGGTACTACCTGCGCACTATTGCTGGACTCATCTGCAATCTTCTTGCGGCACTCGTTCTACTTGTGCCCTGCCTTGTTGCAATAGAAGCACTTGATCTTCTTCTTTCTCTTTTTATCATTAGAAGAAGATGGCTTACCAAAGTCCTTACCCTTACCTTTCTTTGATCCGGTCCAAAAAGCCGAATCTTCTCCAGTCCTCGTCTTTTGATGCATCTCCTCCTCCAGAAGCATCGCACTGAAATCCTCAAAGTTGAGGGGTGGATTTCTGTTCTACGTATTCAGTGTCATAACAAGACCATCGTACTTTGGTGGGAGAATCCGTATGCACCTTCGTGCTAGATTCTCGCCGGTGATGGTGATGCCAATTGCAATCATCTGATCACGCAGATTCTTCACCCTGGTGATGAACTTCTCTACCGCTTTAGACTCAAGCAACTTTTCATTTGTGAGTTGAGTCTCCAGATTCTGAATCTGTGTCTGATTCATGGTCTCGTACTGATTTTTCAAGACCGTCCATGCCTCCTCCGCTGTGGTGACCTATTGAATTAACGTCATGATGGAATCACTAACACTGTAGACAATAGAACACAGTGCATCTGCATTTCTTCTTGTCCACGCGAGAATCTCATTCGTAGTTTGTACTATCTGTTGTCCTGCATTGGCTAGATTCGGCTGGCTACACTTCCACCCCAGTAGCAGTGTCCCAAAGTTCATATGTGCTTAGGATGGTCTTCATCTTGGACTTCCAGACTCGAGGATAGTTAGAGCTGTCCAACTTTCCACTTTTGCCGAATGGTGGGATTCGCAGTCTTGCGGGCTTGGCCATCTCTCACAATCTGCTCACAAACAGAAACACACTACCAAATCTTCTTGCTAGAGTCCAGGTTTTGATACCATGTAAGAAAATTATACAACATCTATGCTCAACAGATAACAAGATCTCGTACACAAGAGAGAAAACAAGATAGTATGGAGAATCAAAAATTTGATTACTATAGAATTGATACAATAGATGGCGCTACCTCCCAGCCGTGCGCTCCTGTGAAAGATGCTTCGATGGCATGCTGGAAATAGTAGAAGATGGAGGTTGAATGCTAAGGAATCAAGGTTGCTATAGCCAGTGATGAAATGGGCTTCACGTGCTTGCTCTTATATAGCCACCAGTCGTAATCGGTTAGGCTCAATTAGGTGGCCGACCCAGTCCACCCAAAACGATCGACTGGTGGTCGGTCCCGAAATAGGCCACCGACCATATGATAGAACCGGTGCGCAAAACAGAGCAGCTCACCTGCGGTCTCCGTTTGGCCCACACCCATCAAAGATCATCTGAGGCTCCAAACGGGGGCCCCGCAACCCAAGAGTGGGCTGCCCTGAGAAGTGCTCCATCTATCCTCAGTGCGGTCAGTCAAGGGATGCCTTCTCGCACTTGCATGTAGCCTAGTTGGCGGTGTGCCAACTCTATCTAAAGCCATCCAGCCATCAGGCCACACATGGCCCCCATCTGGTGTCCAAACCAGGACCTATCGGATAACCGAGCTACTCAAATGCCTTCTCCTCATATGGGGGGCTTACAAGTAGAGTTAGTTGGTTCCCGCGTAGTTACACGAGAGTGGAGCATTGATATCTAACAATTGCCCCCAACTTCATGTCACAATGCCATTGTGCAAAGAATTTATTCTTTTTAGAGAGTGCTCACTGATGAGTCTCTGTATGTATGAATGCACATTTTTAGAATTGCATTGGTCATATAAGAAGTGACTTGTGATCCATCCTCATGTACCCTTACCCACTTATTTGCCCATGCCTTCTCTTTAGGTGATGATAAAGCTGCTGCAATTTGCTTCACAATATGAGTGTTAATTTCACATTGACTAATTCGAATGCCTTTTTCTATGAGAAAATATTTGATTGTGCTCTTCACTGGATCACGCTTCACATGCTAGATGATACGATATTCCATGCAATGGTCTTTATCTTTTTTACCAAAAAACCATTGTTTATTCATTAATTTCTTTGCAGCCATGCTTGCATACTTATCTGGCAAGTTTCTCATAAGCCTCCACATCCTTCCGTCATCTCCTTTTTCTTGACTTTCCTTGACTTTTGTATAATAAGTGAGGGAGATTCATATGTGATATATCCCTTCTCATATGCAACACACACTTCTTTTATCTGTTGGAACACTTCATGCAGATGGAAAATTATACTTGTGTAGTCCTAATACTTGTCCCTCACAATCTTAAGACTTGTCAGCACCTCTGTCCTTTCCTGATTTCCCCTTGGAACAATTGCACTCAAGCATGTGTAGAAATCAATAAGGTCCTCTCTTTTAGCTTTAGTAGCAATTCATTTTAAAGTGCTTATGTGAGAATGGAAAGAACTCCATATGGTTCGTCCTTTCTCTAGCATCTCTGAAGTAAAAGTGATCTTTTGCAATGCATGAATATCATGATTTAATTTAATTCTTTTTGACTCTATTAGATATTTTTTCTGATTCTTGACAATACATATGCATGCATCGTACCAATGGAATTGAGGAACTTGACTGAAGGCATCCAAAGAAACTCTTCAAGCATGCTTTTTGGCATTAGCATGCTCATTACAAGAACATGCAAAGTGTTGCCCATCAACTGGCTCAAATGTGCAGTGAGTTAATAAATGAAACTCGGCATCCTTTATATGTCGGTCTGGACCTTTCACTATACTTTGTCCTTCTTGTGCAAAGATGGAACCTGTTGTCCGATGAAGTCGGTGAAATCGATACTATTCCTTATGTCTTTGTCTAGCCAATATGCCATTGGACAGACGATCACATTTAACACTGCTGGCTTCTTTCCATCAACCAAACCCTTGTAAAGCTGTTTAGCATAGACTAGGTCTAATGTACTGCTATTTCTGAAGATACCTGCTTTGAGCACCCTCTGTGCATTTACAACATATGTCTTTTGGCCCCAAATATAGCTTGGGCCATCATCTGTCCTCAGTGACAAAGATTTAGGTTCTTCATTGACATCATTTTATCTTCTAAATCTGACCTATTTCATCACCTTCCTCTTATTTATTCTAATTCTCTTCCTTTTTTCCTTTCTTTGTATATGAATGAACTCTTTTTTTAGTACTTGTAGTGATACTAGAACTTGGTATCGCAACCGATGAAGTACTCACCTTCAGTATTTGGCATTGTGGTTTACTTTTTAGAGGCTCTATCAAAACTTCTTTAGACCGCCTTGCTTCTTCCTCTATTACATGTACTTCAAGTGTACTCAAGCTTTGTACTTGTTCTTGCATCCCATGACCTTCTTGAATTACATCATCCAAGTGAGAATCCATGTGTGTGACACCCTCATCCAAGGCTACCACATGTGTCTCAGCCACTCCACTTCCTCTCTCATATGTATGACCTTGAACCAAGGTTTCATGTCATATTTCTTCCCTTGTAGTTTCTTCCTCATATGTCTTAGCCACTCCACTTCCTCTCTCATTTGTATGACCTTGAACCAAGGTTGTATGTTATGCCCCATCCTGTGCAGTTTCTACCTCATGTGTAGATCCTTTTACCTTATGCCTTTGTACAATGGCACCTTGGAAGTATTCAAGCATTATCTTTAACTGCAGTCTCTTTGCTTCCACAATGGGGAATTGCTCCCATACAAGTTTGAGGTTCTCCAATGAAGGCATCAATTCAAGAAATTGTTTTGTTTTTGGAGGTGGCATCACAAAGTGATTTGCATCTTTCTTGGATAGAACAATTTGCTCCCTATTGCCAGTTCTAAATGTGGTGTAAATTGTAACTGAAGTGTTGTCCTTCTTTATTGTAATTCTGAGTCTAGTGCCTCCCTGAAGCATCTTGCATTTTGCAAAAGTTGCACCCAATGGCTGCTCATGTTCCTCAGAAGCCCTCTTCGTCATCACTAAGAACAACTTTTTTTGTTTGGGACCAAGAACCAAGATCTCTTAGTGATCATAAGTACAGTCCCTAGTGGGAAGTCCTTTGGGGCATAATCTTTTCCATTGTACATCAAGGTCATAGCATTGACAAATACTAAAACATCAACATCCATGACAATCCTAGCATGCTCCGTGATTCCTATATACAAAAACAATAAGGATAAGTCATTTTATATAGAACAATAAAATATTTTTTGACAAAAGTACAATGTGTGCCATTGACAATCTATTCGATTATACAACTATCACAATCTACCCAATGATCCCACTGTCATAGTCTACCCAATGATACAACTATCCCAATCTACCCAATGATACAACTATCTCCATTTAAGAATAGCTTAGAAGACATAGCCTAGAAGGCTTTACAAGGGTCAAATATATACATAAATGATTTAAAAGATTATGGGTATAGCTTAGAAGGCTTTACAACGTTTAATTATGTGCATAAACATATTTTCAAAAAACCTATCATTGATACATTTTTAATCTGTCAGTGATAAAAATGTAATTTGCTCTACGCAATGATTTCAATTTGCACACTGATAAAATTGTAAACTACTCTATATAGTGATTTCAATTTGAACTGCCTTGCACACTGATACATACAGCTACTAATATTGAACTATGCTCATCACTTGAGGGTTGTTATGAGTGTGAAACTGCATGTGAGCAAAGGGACAAATTCTGATTAGGAAGTAGTTGGGAAATTTGGAGCATGGCTTCGATAGGCAACTTGGAGAGTTATGTCTCCCAAAGAGAGACAAATATAACTTTAAATTTCAAAATTAATTTCACTTGGAAAAATAAATCTCTAAGTAATTTACAATGCAAATAAAATCAAATTTAACAAATAAAAAATATAAACAAAATTAAATTTAAATTCTAACTAACAAATTTTAAACTTAAATAAAATCAAATTTACTAAACTCAAAATGTAAATGAAAATTAATTAAGTTTTTTTCTAAAAGTACACAAAACTTAAAATTTTAAATTGTTACTAATTTAATAATTATCTAACTACTAAATTCAAATTTTAAATAAAACAAATTTTAACTTTTCAAAAAAACTATTTCTAAATTTAAAATTTAAATTCTTTATGGGTAGGAATTCCCAGGCCCTTGAAATTTTCACTTAATGGGGTTCATTGACACTATCAAAATCTACTAGCATCATGAGGGCCGATCTCCTAAATAAGAACTCATTTATTGATCTTTGCATCTTTACTTGTGCTAGAGAATTGCAAATGTCGTGACAACATTGCAACCTTAAATTCGTTCTTGGATTCTTGATATCTTTGAAAATATTATGGAGAAGAAGCTCTTCAAATACTACATTTGAGTGGAGTATATGTTTTCATTATCAATTGATCAATCATCAAAACAATGTGCCACTACAATAGAAATCTTACATTTTTTCATGCTTGTGAATCTCAACATTGTCTTCAACCTGCATAGCTTGTTGTGCAAATTTTGACCTTCTAAAATTTTCTCTACTCCCTTTTTCTAGAAGTCTCATATTCCCTGATTATGGTAGATTTACAAAATCCATAAGAGTTGCAAGGCACATCTACAAGTTTGGCATGCTATGTGGTTGTTCCAACATTACATCAACTACGTTGGTGAATCTTTTGCCATACCCATGAGTTGAAGTTATGTGATGGAGACTAGCTCCTTGAGTTGGTAGGGTAGAGAGAGAGAGAGAGAGAGAGAGAGAGAGAGAGAGAAGCAAAAAGAAGAATGAGACAATAGAAGAAGAGGCAAATAGCATGGCTTCTTGTCCTTATTCTCGAGTTTACAATTGGTTTTTCTTGGAGCCTTAATGTAGTATTATACACCCACACCTTTTTGTTGTATTCTTCTTCAAGGCAAATGCATGGATGGAGAATCTACATACCCATAAACACCATTACATATTGGGATCTTTGAATATTCTTGTCTTTGTTTTGTTAGCGTATTGAGGTCTTTCTTTGAAATAACATTATATTGAGTTCTTATTTTGTTAACATATGGAGGTCTTTGTCTTGGCCCTTATCTTGTAACAACAAAACATGAAATGCCAAATGCACATTATGGATTCTTGTCCTTCTTCATAAGTATATAGCTATTTTTCCATAATCTTTATGCACCCACTCCTTTCTGTAGTATTTTTCTTCAAGACAAATCGAGAGAGAGAGACAGAGAGAGAGAGAGAGAGAGAGAGAGAGAACTTCCACCATCGCCCCGTCATCCCATTCTTATGTAAAAGAAAAAGAAGAAATATTTTTTTAAAAACAAGAATTTTGCATGGCGTGGCACAAAATAGATTTCAAATTTGAAAATAGAAGCCACACGAGAGAGAGAGAGAGAGAGAGAGAGAGAGAGAGAGAGAGAGAGAGAGATAGAGAGAGAGAGAGGGAGAGAGAGAGAGAGAGAGAGAGAGAGAGAGAGAGAGAGAGAGAGAGAGAGAGAGAGAGAGAACTTCCAGCACAAATGCCAGTCCATACACATATTCAAGATGAAGAATAAATAATATATGAATATTTTCAAGCACTTAGTATAAGCATTGTTGTTGCAAGCATGCTTTGTGAGGCCACCATATATGTTCTTTATCAACAAATTGGCCTTTTGTCTTCTACTCTAATTTTCAACTTTATTACGCAATCCATCTTGCATACATAATTCAAAATCACCTTTCCACTCTGAAAATGGTCTTATGCATCTAAATATGCTTCGAGTTTGATAGCACCTTTTAGCTCTAGTTTCTTGCTTGAAAAGACAAAGTAGTATTTTAAATCTAGGACAACAATATTGTTTGAATCACCTTTTATCTTTAATGTCATAAATTTCACATTCCTTTTTTTACTTTGATAGCATTTCTTATAAGTCTTGTAACAAGTTTTTCACTTCATCTCTATAATGATTTTTTCTCCAATTAGCAGAAAGAAGAAACCAAACAACTAAGATAGAATAGAGCCAAATGCCAAACCTTGTGCTAGACTAATAGTGAAAGCAAGAAAACCTATCTAGGCCTAGACATTTGAAATAAACTTTTGATGAGGGTAAAATTTAAGACAGACACATGGTTATGGAAGTGTAGGTCATTGGGAGAATCTTTCAGGAACACACCTATAGAAGTATATGTCATTGGACAAAACTTTTCCCAATATAAAGTTAAAAATATTAAATCGTAGAACTATTTTCGGGGCCATTTTGGGGCCGCGATGCTCTCCTTGGTAAAATTTTGAATTTTGCATGGGCCCGCGCTCTTGCCAAAATTTTTCTCGACGTCATGATGCTGTAGTAGCATAGTAATGAGAGGCAATCTATTCATTTTGAGCATTGTAGAGCTCAACACATGGCAATTCTGCACTACATCATGCATCTCTGCACTACTTCACGTAACATAGTCTCTGGCCTGACCACTTACCATCGTGCAGCCTTTTGTTGCACCTTTGCCACCTGTCACTAGGCACCGCACCCATGCAGATCATTAAAATTCAAGGTTATCTTAGACAGACCACCGCACTAGTTCTTAGCTTAATAATGAGACACAATGTAATATTCTGAATACCGCCGCAGTGCAATCTCTGGCCTAACCACCTATCATTGCGTAGCCTTTTGCGGCCGCAGCTTTGCCCATGCAGATCATAGGTTGGCTTGGAGAGATCACCGCGTTGGTTTTTGGCATAATAATGAGATGCAATCTATCATTCTGAGCATCTTGGGACTTGGTTTCTTTGCCACATGGAAAGAAAGCATTGCCATGTAAATGGGTCTACAAAATGAAGGTCACAGGTGATGATGTGCCTAGGTACAAGGCCCATTTGGTCGGTAAAGGGTTCAAGCAAGAGAAGGGTGTGGACTTTGATGAGATATTCTCTCTGGTTATGAAGAGGACCACACTTAAATGCATGCTTGGACTAGTGGCAGCTGAAGATATGGAGCTTATGCAGATGGATGTCAAGACAACTTTCTTACATGGGGATCTGCATGAGGAAATTTACATGGTGCAGCCGAAAGGCTTTGAAGAAAAGGGCAAAGAGCATTTAGTTTGCAAGCTGAAGAAGAGTATCTATGGTCTTAAGCAAGCGCCTAGAGAATGGTATCAGAAGTTTGATGCTTTCATTTGGTCCCAGGGTTTAAGAAGGAGTGAAATTGATCACTGACTCTACACTAAAAGGGCTAAGGATAATAGCCTGATAATCCTGGCACTATATGTGGATGATATGCTATTGGCTAGCAAGAATACTTATGAGCTAAATGCATTAAATTTTGCAAAATCTATGACAGAGATAATATTGTCATGGGGAAAATTGGCAAGGCAGTCCTGAGTTGATTATCTTCTTTTTTTTTCCTGAACTTCTTAACGTGCCAGCTGGCTGTGAAATTGTGAAGCAATATTTTGGGATGGATTGAACCAAGTAATCTATAAGCTCCCTCAATTGAGTACAATTATATGATAGTGGCTATCTCTTTTTCTCCAATCCTTCAATAGTAACATGCTCAGATCTCCTCCATTTTAGAGCAATAGGGTTATCTTACCTCATTTCATTTGGATAGACATCAAATTGCCTCTTCTTCAAACTACAATGTGTGCATGTGCCTTGAATGCATTCAATGCAATGCCACTCAGAGTCTCCCTTTGGACAAACTATTGGCTCCACTAGAGACTTATGCTACCAAACTTGGCCTCCCTTGCAACACATGATGAGGATCTACGTGGCCTACAGACTGCATATTCATTTGTGAGACATGGGCATCTATCTCCATGGAGCAATGCTCCAACATGACCAGATCTCAAGTCATTCAAAGCTTGCCGGGCAGGTTAAAGTCTATGTGTGTTTTGCAACATGCACATTCTTGTTTTTGAGTTTCTTGATGTACAAGGGCTTATAATTCTCAAAGCTCCTTTGCCTAATTGAAAGGTTAGGGTTTTGAGACATAAACTTGAGATACAGCTCTGTTTTCTCACCCAACATGCAAGAAAAAAAATCTTGGGCATGTAAAGGACAATTATTAAACTATAACAAAACTTATTACTACTTAAGTTCATGGATTCAATTGCATGAGGCCTTTGATATGAAGGATCTGGGATTTGTAGGTCATATTCTTGGTATGCACATCACACGTGATCAAAGTAGGAAACTCGTTGGATTTCACAGAAGGAGTATGTTACAAAAGTAGTGCAGCATTTCAATATGGAGGGGGGGAAGGCAATGAGTACTCCATTCCCTCCATATGTGAAACTGAGTCATACATATAACAAATGAGGAGAGGGCCATGATGGCCAAGGTTCCTTATGCATCAGCGGTTGGGAGTCTTATGTATGCTATGATAGCTACTAGACCAGACATTGCATTTGCAGTGGGAGTTGTTAGCCGGTGTATGGTTGATCCAGGAAAGAGGCATTGGGAGGCAGTTAAGTGCATCATGAGGTGCATGAAGGGTACCAAGGAGATGTGCATTTGCTTTGGTAGAGGAGACATGCGTGTACTTGGGTACACAGATTCAGACTATGTAGGGCATGTGGATAGTAGGAGATCCACTTCTGGTTATGTGTTCACCTTTGCAGGTGGTGCAGTGTCATGGATGTCTGGCGCATAGAAGTGCATTGCTTTGTCTACGACAAAGGCTGAGTATGTTGCAGCCACAGAGGGTTCTAAGGAGGCTATATGGCTTGATTAGCTAGTGGGATATTTGGGGATTCATACAGGTGTACCGACATTGCATAGTGATTCCATGAGTGCTATATTCAGCTAGCACAGAATCCGGTCTTTCATGCAAAGACCAAACACATTAAGGTCAGGTACCATTTCATCAAGGAGGTATTTGAGGACAAGCGCATAGAGCTTGTCAAGGTTCATACAAATGATAACCCTGCAGATATGCTATTGTTCTCCTCTTGTTCTCCCTTAAAGACACATTGTCCTTTAAGTGGGAGGTTGTGGGGGTTAAAGGTCACTGTGCCTTTACCCCGGTTATGTAAATACTCAAACACATATATAAATGAATGAAAAAAGAAGATTAGGGTATTCTGCACCCACCAAAACTTGTGTGGCTCTCTGTTTCTCTCTCTCGCTCTTCCATTCTTGCTTCCATTAAGAGCACTCTCATCGGGGTCAAGCTTGACACCCTCGGATGAGACAATATGTCCCGATAACCTCCCTTGAGTGGCTCTAATGGTGCATTTCTCAAGGTTGAGACTGCCATTTGCATCATTGACCCTTTGGAAGGTCAACCTAACCTTCATGATGTGCTCCTTACGTGACGAAAATATACAGAAATCATCTAAAAACACCTCCAAGAAATTCCCCAAATAAGGAGCAAACACCATTTGCATAAATCTTTGAAAGGTAGCAAGAGCATTGGTGAGGCCAAATGGCATTACTTTGAATGCAAATGTCCTCCAGGGTGTGGCAAATGTGGTTTTAAGCACATCCTCCTCAGTAATTCTGATTTGATAAAACCCGAAGTAACCATCACAGAAAGTATACATCTCATGACCACTTACCTTCTCAAGAATGAGGTCCTGAAAGGGAAGAGGATGATGGTCCCTCTTGGTGGCTGCATTGAGTTTGTTATAGTGGATGCAGACCCGCCACTTGTTGTTTTTCTTTGGGGTGACTACCACTGGTGAAACCCATTCAATATTGTGAACCGGAATAATAAACCCAACTTCTACAAGTTTCTGCAACTCTGAGCGCAAAGCATCGGTCTGCTAATCTCTGATACTTCTGAGCCATAGGATTTGCATCAAGGCTTCAGCTCTATCTTGTGCTCTATGGCAGCCACATGGCGAAGGTGGCAGTAGCTAGTAGCGAATAGGTTAGGGAAAATTTTGAACATTTCTAGGAACTCATCTTTCTCACTTGGAGTGAGGTCTGGGGAAAGCATAGATTCAAGCTATTGAGGACTAGCTGTTACCTTTTCTGTAGGTGGTGGGGTCGGAGACACCCCCATCATGTAAAATTCCTCCTCTGAGGACTCCTCCCCCCCCGTCTGATTCTTCCATTGATTCAAACACCGAGGATGAGAGAGTATCACTGTCTTGCTCCTCTTCTTCTTCTGGTTTAGTGGCACCTGGTTGCACTGGGATCTTCTCCTTAGAGGCACCAAAAGACATGTGTGATGTCTTCCAATAGCTGATTGCATCACTCTTTCTCAACCATGGTCTCTTGAGTATGGCTGGGTAACTCCTGCCTGTATCTTCAATGTCCACTACATAGAAATTGACAGTGGTGGTCAACCCATTGACAGTGATGGACAAATCCTCAATGACTCCTAGGGTGGCGAGTCGTCGACCATCTACTACCTTGATTCGACTGGAGGAACGCCTTGTGCATTTCAAATTCAATTTCTTCATGATTCGGGGCACCATGATATTACATGCAGCTCCCCCATCAACACACACACTTTTGAACAACTTTTATCTATGATGACATCTACTGTATGTGCGTGCCGATCAATTTCTTCAGAGATAGAAGAGACCTCTCGTACCTTTCCCTTTTTCTTGCTCTTCCTTGTTGAGAGCCCTTGCTACAGCTCACGTCTCACCTTAGGGCTTAATGCTATTAGTTGAGGGAGTGTGATGCTCAAAGACCGATGAGCAAGGTCCTAAACAACCGAATAGTCCTCTTGCCCCGAGCCAATGGGAAAATTCAAGGGCGACCACTTACTCTTGCAAGATCTTTAGTCTTCTCTATTGGTGGGTCTACCATCTCAGCATCTGAGGGCTCTGAGAATGCTGAATTTTTACCTCTTCAAATTGTTGGCACAGTTCCAATGCTTGTTGATGTCATGGAACCAAGCCTTCGCTCCACACCTTCCACCTTCCACTAACTTGTTCACACATGAGTTGAGAATCTCCTTGCACCTCAAGTTGCTTGATGCGATGTGTTCTTGTGCCTTTTGTAGCCCAAAAATGAGTGCCGAGTACTCAGCTTGGTTGCAAGTACTTGCAGGTGCAGACTTGCTATAACAATACACCTCACCCTCTGGTGAAGTGAGCTTCACACCCACACCAGCAGCCTAGGTTGAAGGTTTGTATGCTCCGTCAAATTGAAGTAGCCAAGATGTCATCACACCAAGACTAAAATCCGAACATCCCAAGTTTCTCGGTAATCCAAGATAGGTAGAAGGAGAGGGTGGGGAGAATTCAACACTTGAGCAAGACATTCAGCACCAAATAAACTTGCAATCCTTTGTTGATAGTTTATATTTAGACCAAAAAGAATTACAACTTGAAGCTCAAAATGAGGCACAAAGGGTTGATTAGGTACAAAGGGATTCCTTGGTTGAAACATTACCAACCATAGCCAAGCCCTAGAAACCTTTGTAGCGAGATCATGGTCACCCACGGAGTTGTTTTGGGACACATCGTTTCTCAACATGGGATTGCAACTGACATGGATAAAATTAAAATCATCATGGAATTGCCTCCTACTACAAATTCCAAAGGTGTACAGGTCTTTATGGGACATGTCGGCTATTATAGAAGATTTATATTGCAGTATGCCAAGATAGCTAGAGGGAAGTAGCAAGCTAAGGGTGTCCACTTTTTGTTCACTCCCCAATCCTTAGGAGGTGGAAAAACAAGCTTTTTAGCACACAAAAATGCAAATCTCACCTACTTCCTTATGGATCTAGTCTTTGAAGTCTTCAGACACAACATCACACTTGCTATTGTGCACACAATCGTATAGTCTAATTGAAAATTCGATGCACACACAAAAAATTTCTTTGTGTCACACGGCATGGTTCTAGGGTGGTCACACCTTTGTCACGAACAGAGAGTGTCATATTAAATTCTAAATTTCTCACTCATTTTAGATTAAATGTTATTGAAACTTTGTAAGTGGTCTCTTTACATTATGTAGAGCTTAACTTGATTTATTGGTAAATTTTTGAATGATTTATGTAATTATAAATAATTATTTATTATAAATAATTATTTATTATAAATAAAGCCATAAAATACATGCATTTTAGTAGCACACCACATTTTTTTAGTATTTTGAATAATTAAGCAAATCCAATTCGGTGGAAGGTTAGAAGGCACATAAGGGTGTGTGGTTGAATCATCAAATCCCAAATCCAACGGTTAGATTTAGGAAGATTAAAGTTTTACTTTTACTCCTTAGAGGATCAACAAAGAATATTAAAAATAAATCTAGTAATTCTCAAACATGACCAAACATTTCAAAAATGTCAATATTTTTAGTCCTCCACATGATGAATAAGAGGAAAAAATTTTGGTTAAATTTGAGTAAGGGAAACGTATACCTCGTCAACCTTGCCATGTCACCAATCCCTCCATCTCAATTTGCCATGTCAATCTACCACCTCATGAATGCCAACTCATCATGCCACATCACATTTCCACGTCATGGAAGAGACTCATATATTCCACACCATATTGCCACATCATGACCATGCATGGTGCCACATCAGCCACATGTATACACATCACGATGTGCGCAAGGCATAGAATACCTCGATCGAGGTTTATGACTGCAATGTGCGAGGCATAGAATACCTCGATCGAGGTTTATGACCTGTGTGAGGCATAGAATACCTCGATCGAGGTATATGATCGTGGGGTATGTACCTCGATCGAGGTTTATGACCTGCGTGAGGCATTGAATACCTCGATCGAGGTATATGACCTAGGCATAGCATACCTCGATCAAGGTATTTGGAGGTACGAAACTGGAATAAAATCAAACGATGCAAATATTCAAAATTAACGTTGGATTCCAGCCAATTAGTTTCAATCTTAGCACCTTCTCCACCAATAATAATGAAGAGCAATCTAGTGGATGAGTTGAGGCTCTCTATAAGACACCACGGTTTGGTTCATTTCACCCATTCTTAGCCATTCTTGCCTCCTCATCACTTTGTCACACCTTCCATCCTACTTTCATTGAGAATGGGTTCTCAAAGCCATAGAGCTAGTAGACGTGAAAGATGTAGGAACCCGCCCCCAAATCTCATTGACAAGGAGCGCAAGCGGAAGGCTCGTGAGCACAAGAGAGCCTCTAGAGCTAGAGCTAATGCTGCCACCACCAATCCACCTCCACCTCTACATCCCACCTCCACCTCCACCTCCACCCCCACCCCCACCCCCACCTCCATTGTCCCCCCATCCTCATCCGCTCCCCTACCTCCAGCCTCCGCCCTTCCCCTAGCCACCTACATTTTGGCCTCCACCTCTACCTCTTCCCCCTCCACCCTCCCCCCTCCCCCTCCCCCTCCCCCTGTTCCCCTTGGCGCCTCCCTTCCCCCCTCCACCCTACCATCTCCCATCGATCCCCTTGCCCCACCTTGCAGCAGTAGTGTTGCTTCATGACATGACTTACCGAAGTCCACTATCCGTCGTCGTACTAGCAAGATTGTGTAGTCTTTTTTTTGTGACCTCATGCCAGCTTTGCAGTCTGCTCTTCTCACGTCCCTGATTGATCACCCTGACTTGGTACAGTGTAGGAGGCTTACTGGTCTTGGTGCAGGTAGAGATAGGGTTGTATGTAGTGAGGTCCTTAGCAGTGTTCAACGTTCCTATGCTTCTATTAAGCATAGGAACTCCAGTGATGCCTTGGCAGCATGTCGTGCTATTGTGGCTGCCATTAGTAGACCTCATATGATAGGCCATGTGCATACTGCTTCACGTCTTCTTCAGATTGCACCATGCACATTACGAGCAGGCATGATTAGGAGGTAGAGTCTAGAGGATAGTGAGGCTGATGCTCTTTGGGCTTCGAGTGGTCGTGCACCTCGCAACGATCAATTGTTGGATGATTCCACTAGGTCCTTCATACAACAGTTTTGGGAGGAGCATTGCAAAGCATCCCCGGTGTTCAAGAAGGCATTGTAGAAGAGGGTGTCATGCGGTGTGTACATTGAGCATGGTGCATGTTTTTTGGAGTGTACCTAGACTAAGTTGTACACTCAGTTTGTAGAGGCGCACCCAGAGTTCAGGATTGGGAAAAGGTCATTTGAGCGATGCAGGCCATGGTTTGTGTAATGCTCTCAGGAGCGTGACACATGCTATTGTCGCTACCATGTGGATTTTGGATTGATGTATGACGTATTCTGTTCCCTTGATGGTCATAGGGGAGTGGTTCCTACTAGCCCTCGCGACTTCATTCATTCCATATTGTGTACACGAGATGGTGATGCTTTATTCCACTCCCTTGATTGTGTGGAAGGCAGGTGTACTTTGTGTGGTGACTTTGCTAGAGTGCCACGAGTTGCACTAGATACTTGTGATGTGCAGATGGTTCGTTGGTAGCAGTATGAGTACGGTACCTTGACATTAGATGGTGGTGCACAGTTGAGGAGGTTGCAGCTTGTGGGGAAGGAGACACCACGTGTTGTATTCATTGACAATTTTCGAGGGAAGCTGTACCGCTACATACGCCACTCGCACACTGCGAAATGGGAGGATCGTCAGTTCCGTCCATGTTTAAGGACATTTCGTATAGGGGTGGTTGTCTCAGTGGTGGACTTTGCGGAGAATTACACCTTTGCACCACAGCATGAGATCCAATCGGAGTATTATTTCTTCGAACAGGTGACGTGTGATTGAGTATTGATTTTTTTATGGCCTCATTATATTGAATTATTTCAATAGTCATATTTTTTTTCAATGCCATATTGTAGGTTGCTATATTTGTGCACATTAGCTATCGTCATGCACAGGCTCATGTGGATGGCATTGATAGCACCATTGACTCACGCGTCATTGTGCGAGAGTACCAATTCTACATTAGTGATGATCGATCGCATGATGCCCATTTTGTGCAGCATTGCTTCACTTTGCATGATAGTTTCTTGAGGGATCATGGTGTCACATGGCAACGGCGCTGGATCTGGTCAGACGGCTATGGTGGTCAGTTCAAATGCGCTAGATAAACTAATGTAGAATAGCATCTTGAAATGTATAGAGAATATATAGGAAATGACAATATTTATAGGATAGAGATAGGTTATGGTCATTGAGATAACCCTGGTTATACTGCTTGACTTGGAGCATCTGTTGAATGATTGGTTGGCATGACTGGCTCTTAGCTAGTTGGGAATAGCTAGCCCTAAATAACTTTTTGACTAGGCCTTAACTAGATCATCTTGCTCTAGCTTGTTAACTCAACCTACTTACTCTACCTAAATTATGAAACAACTCAACCAACTATATAATCTATAATATTCCACATAAAGATAGATAAACGCGCACCGCAATAATTTCTTTTTTTTAATAGATGATTTCTAAAAACAAAATTTAAACGTTATATTAAATTCAAAACTTCACTAATTTGAAAAATAACATGCAAACTACTTTAATCTCTCTTTTTTTAATAGATGATTTTAAAAAACAAAATATATACTTTCTAACATTTAAATAAAAACTTTACTAACTTAAATAACACAAAAGCTACCTTAAACTCTTATTTTCTTTTTTTTTAAAAGATGATTTTTAAGACTAAAATTTAAACGTTTTTTTATTTAAATAAAAATAGCATCAATTTGGAAAATAACATAAAACCTACTTTAATCTCTCTTTTTTTTAATAGATGAATTTAAAAAACAAAATATATACATTTTCACATTTTAAATAAAAAATTACGTAATTAAAAAAGAATTATTAAAACAAACTTTAAAATGCATTTGAAATTTTGAAATATTTTATAATTAGATTACATATTCCTATAAACTAAAATAATGTAAAAGCTACTTTAAACTCTTATTTTCTTTTTTTTAGTAGATGATTTCTAAAAACAAAATTTAAACGTTATATTTAATTCAAATCTTCAGTAATTTATAAACTTCAGTTATATATATATTTTTAATAGGTGATTTTAAAAAACAAATTATATACTTTTTGACATTTAAATAAAAACTTCACTAAATTAAATAACTTACATAACATAAAAGCTACCTTAAACTCTTATTTTCTTTTTTTTTTAAAAGATTAATTTTAAAAATAAAATTTAAACATTTTTTTATTTAAATAAAAATAGCATTAATTTAAAAAATAAGTTTAATCTCTTTTTTTAAAAAGATGATTTTAAAAAACAAAATATATACATTTTCACATTTTAAATAAAAAATTATGTAATTCCAAAAATAATTTTAAAAAACTTTAAAATGCATTTGAAATTTAGAAATATTTTATAATTATTCCTATAAACTAAAATTTAAACGTTATATTTAATTCAAAACTTCACTAATTTAAAAAATAACATGCAAACTACTTTAATCTCTTTTTTTTTAAATAGATGATTTTAAAAAACAAAATATATACTTTCTGACATTTAAATAAAAACTTCACTAACTTAAATAACATAAAAGCTACCTTAAACTCTTATTTTCTTTTTTTAAAAGATGATTTTTGAGACTAAAATTTAAACGTTTTTTATTTAAATAAAAATAGCACCAATTTGAAAAATAACATAAAACCTACTTTAATCTCTCTTTTTTTAAATAGATGAATTTAAAAAACATATATACATTTTCACATTTTAAATAAAAAATTATGTAATTAAAAAAAATTATTTAAAAAAATCTTAAAATGCATTTGAAATTTTGAAATATTATATAATTAGATTACATTTTCCTATAAACTAAAATAATATAAAAGCTACTTTAAACTCTTATTTTCTTTTTTTTAATAGATGATTTCTAGAAACAAAATTTAAACGTTATATTTAATTCAAAACTTTAGTAATTTATAAACTTCAATTATATATATTTTTTAATAGATGATTTTTAAAAACAAATTATGTACTTTTTGAAATTTAAATAAAAACTTCACTAACTTAAATAACTTACATAACATAAAAGCTACCTTAAACTCTTATTTTCTTTTTTTTTATAAAGATCATTTTTAAAAATAAAATTTAAACGTTTTTTATTTAAATAAAAATAGCACTAATTTAAAAAATAACTTTAATCTCTTTTTTTTAAAGATGATTTTAAAAAACAAAATATTTACATTTTCACATTTTAAATAAAAAATTACATAATTCCAACAAAAAAAAACTTTAAAATGCATTTGAAATTTAGAAATATTTTATAATTATTCCTATAAACTAAAATTTAAATAAATTTTCGTTTAAAAAAAAAGCTATATTAAAAAAACCTTACTTGGAATCTCCCGCTCCGTCCATCTCCGTCGTTGTCCGTCGGTCGCTCTCCATCGCTGCCGCAATTCCGTCGAGCTCCTGCAAATCCGTCGATTTCGATGAGGAGGAGCTCGATCGAGGTATGAGGAATGAGGGGGGGGTCCCTCTCTTTATATACGAAAATTTAGGGTTTCCCTACCTCGATCGAGGTATTTCACATGCAACATACATATCGATCCATCATACCTCGATCGAGCTATAGACATGCCGCGATACCTCGATCGAGGTATTTTACATGCCACATATACATCGCTCCGTCATATCTCTATACCTCAATCGAGGTATTTGACATGCCCCATACACATCGGTCCATCTACCTCGATCGAGGTATGGACCTACCACATTACCTCGATCGAGGTATGTCAGCAACCAGCCGGATGCCACATACCTCGATCAACGTATTGGACATGCAGCCAAGTCATTGGTCTAGCATACCTCGATCAAGGTATGTCAACTGCCCTATCGGATGGCACATACCTCGATCGAGGTATATGACACGATCGAGATCAAGGTATGTGGACTTGCCACAATACCTCGATCGAGATATAGCTAGATTGCCATGATACCTCGAACGAGGTATAGGTGGCATGCCAGGAGACCTCGATCGAGGTATAGGCTCGGTTTGATGAAAAAAGTCCAGGACCTTGATCGAGGTATTGGCTTGGCTCGGTTGTCCTCGTGTGTGATTTTCATTGGAGATAATACCTCGATCGAGGTATTGCAGACTGAAGCAAAACCTTTGTATTTTCACTCGAGCGGGTGTCAGACTCACCCAAAAGTGGTCTGGAAGTGGACACCCTTAGCTTGCTACCTCCCTAGACCACTTTGCAAATTATTGGTGGAATTCTTATGGACAGAAGAGTGCGACCAAGCCTTTGGGCTTTTAAAGTGGCACCTAATCACAGCACCCATCCTTATATCTCCCAATTGGGATATTTATTTTCATGTTCATATTGATGGATCCAAGTATGCAATTGGGAGTGTACTTTGTCAACCTAGTGAACATAAGAAAGACTACCCATTCTACTTCACCAGTTGACAACTCAATGATGTAGAGATCAACTATACCACCACAGAAAGAGAAGCCCTAGCAATGGTGTATAGTGTTAAGAAATTTCAGCACTATCTACTACTGGCAAATGATTTTGTCTTCTACACTGACCATCAAGCATTGCTTTATCTTGTGAACCGTTCGTGTACAACAAGAAGAATAACCAGATGGCTCCTCTTGCTTCAAGAATTCAACTTCAAAATAGTGGTCCGCAAAGGTGCCCAACACTACATTGTTGGTAATCACATATCTCGTGTCAAGTCAGGAGAAGAAGGCACTAGAGTAGAAGACGACTTACCAGATGCCACACTATTTCAAATAGATGCTATTCCAGAGTGGTGTGGAGATATCATTGGGTACTTAATGGCAGGAAGACCACCCCCTAAAATGAAAGTAGCAGATGCCAGAAAACTGATCCTAAAGGTTGCACCCTATTAACTCATTGCAAGACAACTGTACAAGATGGGCAAGGACCAGGTATTAAGAAGATGTGTAATGCCTCATGAGATCATGCCAATCCTAAGTGAAGTCCATGAAGGCATTGCAAGAGGACACTTCCAAGGGGAACCCATAGCAAGAAAAGTCTTCCTTGCAGGCTACTGGTGGCCACACTGTGGGCAGATGCCTATGAATATACTAAACCACAACACAAAGGCTTCAATTTACTAACAACAATTGTTGCACAAAAACCATTTGAAAAATGGGGGATTGACTATGTGGGTCCCATCCATCTAGCAACAAAGGGAACACAGGCACGCTACATCATTGTGGCCACTGAGATTACTTTACAAAATGGGCTGAAGCTAAAGCAATCAGAAAGGCAGATGCCAGAAGCATAGCAAGATTCTTATATGAAAATGTGATCACTCGATTTGGATGCCCCATTGAAATTGTGTTAGATAGAGGCACACATTTTGTCAATGAGGTAATCCATGTCTAGCTTTATGGTAATCCATAGAAAAAGCACACCCTACTACCCCCAAGGGAATGGACAGGCCGAATCCACCAACAAAATATTATGCATTATCCTCACCAAGGTAGTAGAACCACAATGTTCTGATTCGGCAGAGAAACTGAATGCAACCTTATGGGCATACAGAACCACACTCAAGGTCAGTACAGGGAACACACCTTTTCAATTAGTGTATGGCCTTGAAGTTGTGGTCGCACTAGAATTTGTAATACCAAGCCTACGCATAGCAGTACAGGAATGCATGGGAGACCATGAATCCTTGAAAGAAAGACTCTATCAGTTGGAGAAGCATACAAAGACAAGACTAGTCGCCTACCATGCCATGACAATAGAAAAACACAGAAAAAAGGCACGGTTTAACAAAAATCTTAAAGCTAAAGACATCAAGGAAGGTGACTTCGTCCTATTATAGAATGCCAAAGTACACAAGGGGAAACTGAAGTATCTAGGTAAAGGACCCTACTGAGTAAGAAAGATGAATCCCATCAAAGTTGTGCTACTAGAAACATTGGATGGAGTCCAATTCAAGACAACAATAAATGAGAGCCAACTAAAGTGCTACTACTTCAATACGCAAGCTATCCTTGACAAAAACGAAGATTTGAGAAACCAAGTCTTCCTTAGTTAGGATTAGATTGTATCACTAGCACTCACTTGCATATGTATGTCTTCACACATATAGGTAGCATCAATCGATTTTAACCTAGGCTCAAAAGTGATGCCTGAGTTCTAGCTGCCCTATGAAATCCAACCAAAAAAAAAAAAGAGCATATAGTTAGTCCCTACCTAGCTACTAGGTCACGTGCACTCACACTCTTTCGCTTAGACACATAGATGATTGCATGAATAATTGTGCCACACACTTTCATTCCACACTCTCAAAGCATGTATAAAAATAAGATCTCTCACAAACACACACAAAGGTCATACTTGCATGCCAACTAATCTAATGATCAATGGTATACCACATGCACATGGATGCAGGTTCAGAAAAAAATGCCGCCACTAAATAGGATGCATAGAAAGAGTCCACTGTCTCAACCACGAGACCCCCTTTGGAGTTCATAGCCATCTACATCCTCTCAACCATGACGACCATAGGCATTTGTGATCTAGAGCGATAGCTTTGAGGAGGATTCAGTGTATGATCAAGAAGAACAAATGCCACCCCAGTCACCACCATCCTACACAACCATTGGTGGTCTTACTTACTTAGAGCAAAGGGGTCTAGGTAGTTTGCATGAGAGCCTAAAATCCTTGGAGGATAGTCCTACAATGACCACATACATCAGGGCCTTTCTCCATTCTTACCAGTCCAGCAATGCATAGGCTGGAAAGTACGGTACCATCAATGTACATCAAATCCCACTCAGCATTATCCTCGATAGTACAGTCATTCAAAGGGCTTTCTCACTCCCAACACAAGGTGCCAAATACCCTACATGGCCTATTGATGCAAAGTTTCTCAAAGTACAGCCTCTCCTTACCAAGGGCACACTGTTCCATAGGGATGGCATATTACTTTGCACCATCCTTAACCATCACCTCAAGGAAGCAGTACAATTCCTATCCACAATCCGGGGGGTTTAGTGCGGCAAGAATCGATCCCTTCCACTCTGCACATTTGTTTTGTTGTGTAGGAAGCTAAAGCTAGACTGGATCTAGCACTTAGTCATCTTCTTTATAAAAAAACGAGATGGTTCATCAGGCCAAAAATGTAAAATTCCACACTTATTGGCTATAATCATAAAAAAAGAGCTACAAGAATGAATCTACCCCAATCACGAAAACCAATTGAGGAGTTGGGCATACCCTTCTCACCAATATGGAAGTCGTCTCCAACTTCTCCTACTATCACATTGGCAAGTGCAGATGCCTTAGAAGAAATACCTATTCTGGAGGTCAGAATTGAGGAATTGCCCCACGAGATGCTACAGCTTGGTGCACAACTGCAACCAATATATGTCCAACAATAGCAACAACTAGAGCTTGAGGCAAGATTAGCACCAGAGCCTGAGGAAAGATTGGCACTAGAGCCTAAGGCTACATCAGCACTAGAACCGCCCATTGACGCCATGCCAGTCGATGAGCCACAAGGGAAGCTAGTGCCAAATCAACAATATGACTATTGTACACAAGTGACTGAAATACCATTGGAACAACCTCCCACAAGTACTATAGAATCATCAGGATGGCTACATGGGCACCACTTATATCAGCAGTATCACCATGTGTCACTCGCCAACATCAAGCTAGCCAAATGATCCAAATCTCAAAACTATTCACTAGCTTGGCCAAGGAAGAATATGCAAGAGAATTGGACAGACAGACTGCAATAGAAATCAAAGACCAATTCCAAGCAATCGCCATAAAAGTCAAGGCATTTCGGGCAGAGATAGATGAGGAGGTAGAAGAAGTGTGCATGAACCAAGGTCTCCAAGCTCAAGAGAAGGCAGTGAGGGATGTGACCTCCAACCTCCACCAAAGTCAAACACAACTCTGACAATAGCAGTACAAGCAACGGCAATCCTACAGACCTACTATAACTCCTTGACCTCCACACATGCTCAGCAGATAGAGGTAGTGGCACAAGCTCGACTCTCACTCTAATTCACAAAGAAGAAGAGCTTCAGGATTGCAAAGACAAGCTTGAAGACATGAATCAATCTTTGATAGTACGTGCCTTCAGCATTGACGAGCTTACCAGGGAATGCAAAATTTTAAAGGACCAACTTGCTACCACTAAAGAGGCCAGCACTTCACAAGCACAAGTCTTGGACCAATGGCCCAATATCACTGACGACATTCCTCAATAGGCAAAGGTCACCTTGCAAATGAGAAACCTTTAGGAGGCATATACAACCATCTACCAGAAATACAAAGAAAAAATGAATGAGATGCACTCCCAAAAGATAATCATCTCCAAGCTTGAAATCCAATTGCTAGTGCACAACAATGAGGCAATGGAAGACAACACCAATGAAGCCCCACTACAATGCACAACAATGGTGTACCAAGAGCTTGTGGCTACTCTACAAGTGGAAGATCACCTCAACGCATGCGTTCTTATCCAATGGAAGCAACTCCAAATTAGGAGCATATACGCTCATCCAACAATCAAAAGGGAACGTTCCATAGGGACCAAAACTCTATGCATAATTTGCCAAGACTTATCCAAAGATGAGAAAACTATCGTCTGCCTATCTACAAATTTTGGGTTTATAGCACTCAAGACGGATGCTTTCATTGCATATATATGCCTCATGGGTAGTCCTCCCCTCAGGGTTATTGCTGGTTTGTTGCCATTGCTACAAAGGCCATCACTATTATTTGCAAGGCATGACATAACCGACATCCCACCCATGTAGCTGATGATCCCATTGCACTAGCAAAAAGAAGTGTTGAAAGATGACAGGGCTTATCTCACATCCGATTTCCCATCTATGTCTAACAACTCTCTCTGCCAACCTTATAATCTTACTTACCCTTGCTTCTACCACCCTCTTAACCTTCCTCGAGATCCATCCTAACATCTATTCCCTCCATCGTCTCTTTGATCATGCCTCTCACCATTTTCAACTAACCCAATAGTCACAAACTTACGAGCCCCTCACACCTAGCTTCTTCCCTTCCCTTGCTAATACTACCCTTGAGGATTACCAAGCTGCTCAAACCATTTGCCCAATTCTTCCCCCCCTTCCCTCTGCCCCCCCTTCCACAACTAACACTCTTCCATATTTCTTCCCCATGTCCCCAAATTCTCTCCCTGCCCCGTCATCACCTCCGACACTACTTGTGCTTCCATCAGCAGAAAATGACACAATATTTGATTTTGAATATCAGGATCTGGATAATCCAATTCATACTCCCATGCCAAGTTCCAATGATGGGTATGACTTTGATGAGATACCACTTCCTAGTAACCCCGTCAAGGAATTTTGGAGCAAATATCGTGATATGAAAGCTTGAGGTGGATGGACCCTGGACAACTTTCCTACCAACCTTCGTTAGCATCAAATTAGTGAAGGTTGGATAAGCAAGTTGGATCCACAACCTGATTGGCGCCGTCCCAAGCTCTTCGATGTAATCTTCTTGAAAGAGTACCTACATGCACCTCCATGTCTCAGAACCCATCCCAAGTTCTATGCAGTTCCACGATGTAAAAAATGGGAAGCCAACATACACACTTTGGATGAAGATCGAACCATTAATTGGCCAATGATCAAACCATACACTGCTGTAGAATGGAATATCCAAGGCACAATGATTCGAGCACTTCAGCAGCATGAGCAAATAATGCACGGCAACATTGATCACTTCCTTCGTCTAAGTGCTATCTTCTGCAAAACATTGGAATTCATTTTGGAGGTCCCATGTTACCTCGATACCCATTTACCTTCACTCAGTTGACCACACAGACACTTCCTATTGACGATTATGCATCAACAGGAAATAAGAATGATTCTGTCACTCCCAATATCTCTATGCACAAGCATACGATGTAATTTTTATGATAACGTTTCACCAACATGCAGAATAGTGGTCGCACAACAAAAACAGGGCACTTTCCTGAGTGCCTACAAAAAACTTTCGCCACCCAATCGGGCCCCGAAATGGCATCGAATCAAAAAAATAATTTCACTAAGGGCTTTGCCCTTACCCATAGTATATACTGCCCTCTTGCCACACTGCGAAGGGCCTCCCAATATGAGAGAGTGCACTCTTGCACTTTTCGGCTGTGCTACCTACAGAGATTTGCTCCCAAACTCGAAAAAAAAGGAAAGCAACACTGATCCTCTTACTAGGACACCACAAACTTGGTTTGCTTTCATGAGCTCTTTACTACGAACTGAGCTTTGATACCATGAGAAGAGAGTGGGACAGAAAGAAGGAGTCTCACTTGTAGCTTTCTCACATACACAATGGGGGAATATACACAAAGGTGGAGGCTAAAAGCAGTTTTCCTTTTCTTAGTTGTGAAAACTAAAAGAACTCTAAGTACAAAAGAATAGGTGAACCCTATACGTGGCTCTCAAACCAAACTCAAATAACTAAGGTGGCATACTAACTAAGCCACTAACTAGAGTACATAAAGATAGCTGTCATCTAGCTATTATTCATGGGTGGTGTACCAACCACATCTGCAGCTAACAAGTCGGTGACATAAATGCACAATGGTCACCCTGGCATATCACGAGTGGAGCTCGATATCTCAAAAATTCCATTCTACACCAGAGTATGGTTTATTGGCCAATTAATGGTGTGATCTTCACCCAAAGTGTGTATCTCAGGGGGGTCACTTATCATATGTAACCCTATCACGTGAGTTCAACAGAAGGATTTTTTTTATTTCTAAAATTTACAGAAATAAATATACATAAGGGACTATTTAAAATAGTTTTGGAAAAAATTTACAGATTTGTATAGAAAAGGGGTACATTTTATTAATGAAATTTTTAACAGATAAGGGACTTCAAATATAGGCCTTGAACGCACGTGATATAGAGGGTTTATACATAGTGACCCCCTCGAGGTGTGTATGTTGGCTTCCCATCTGTGATGTCATGGAACTACATAGAACTTGGGATGGGCTTTGAGACATGGAGGTGCATGCAGGTAATCTTTCAAGAAGATTACATCAAAGAGCTTGGGATAGTGCCAATCAAGTTGGGGATCCAACTTACTTATTCAATCTTCACTAATTTGATGCTAACGAAGGTTGGTAGGGAAGTTGTCTAGGGTCCACCATCCACCTCAAGTTTTCATATCAGAATATTTGCTCCAAAATTCTTTGATGGGGTTTTTGGGAAGTGGCATCTCATCAAAATCATACCCATCATTGGAATTTTCCATGGGAGTACAAATTGGATTATCCAGATTCTGATATTCAAAACCAAATACTATGCCATTTTCTACTGATGGTAGCACAAGTAGTGTCGGAGGTGATGATGGGGCAGGGAGAGAATATGGGGACATGGGGGAGAAATATGGGAGGGGGGGAATAATTGGGCAAATGATTTGAGTAGCTTGGGAATCTTGGAGGGTAGGATTAGCAAGGGAAGGGAAGAAGCTAGGTATGAGGGCCTCGTAAGTTTGTGACTGTTGGGCTAGTTGAAAGTGCCCTTTTGCCACACTGCAAAGGGCATCCCAAACTGAGACAGTGCACTCTTGTACTTTCTGGCTGTGCTACCTGTAGATATTTGCTCCTAAACTCAAAAAAAAAAGGAAAGCAACACTGATCCTCTTACTAGGACACCGTGAACTTGGTTTGCTTTCTTGAGCTCCTTATCATGAACCAAGCTTTAATACCATGTGAAGAGAGTGGGAGAGAAGGAAGGAGTCACACTCGTAGCTTTCTCACATACACAATGGGGGAATATACACAAAGGTGGAGGCTTAAAACAGTTTTCCTCTTCTTAGTTGTGAAAGCCAAAGGAACTCTAAGTACAAAAGAATAGGTGAACCCTATATGTGGGTCTCAAACCAAACTCAACTAACTAAGGTGGCATACTAACTGAGCCACTAACTAGAGTACATAAAGATAGCTATCATCTAGCTATTATTCAAGGGTGGTGTACTAACCGCATTTGCAGCTAACAAGTCGGTGACATAAATGCACAGCGGTCACCCTGGCATATCACGAGTGGAGCTCGATATCTCAATAGGGAGGAGGAGAGGGAGAGGATGGGTTGCAAGGTTGGAGGAGAGGGGAGGAGGAGTTGTAAGTTTAGGACATGCTTTTGGACATGGAGTGCAAGGAAGCATGGAGACTTGAGACAATTGCTTCGAATACCAAAGTAAAACTCAACACAATGCCCCAAAGAGTGTGGGCTTCATTCCATTATGGGGTATATATACAAGTTGGAGAGCTTCTCTCTCTGCATGTAGGAAGTGTAACACATTCTCTCTCTATATGTAGAACTTGCACATAGAACTCACATGTAGAACGCACATGTACAAGTTGTATGTAGAACTTGCATGTAGAAGTCGTATGTAGAAGTCATATGTACAACTTGCATGTAGAACTTTCATGTACAAGCATGTAGGAGTTCCATGTAGAAGTCGTATGTAGAAGTCGTATGTACAACTTGCATGTAGAACTTGCATGTACAACTCTCATGTAGGAGTTGCATGTAGAAGTCGTATGTAGAACTTCCATGCAAAACTCACATGTAGAACTCGCATGTACAACTCGCATGTAGGAGTTGCATGTAGAAGTCATATGTAGAACTTGCATGTAGAACATGCAAGTTGGATTTCTAAGAGGGATTATTTCTAGACTTATGCAAGTACAAGCGGAGCTTTGCTGCTACTCTACACACACATTCTGTTCTACTGAAGTCCATGTTGGCATAGAGACAACATACTTTTGGATCCATTTTATTACCCGTCCTCAAGTTATGGTTGATTGCGAGCACGTACCTGGGTTGCCATGCTTTTAGTCGTGGCTATAGAACTTGTGTCATGCTAGTCGAACCTGCTATAAAGCTTTAGCACCATACAATTTTTGCACAGTTTCTAGGTAGCCTGTATCCACCATTTGCTCGAATAGAGATATGTGGCGTGCTTCTAAGACATCACTCTTTGATAGAGTCGGCTTGTAATATGAGCATCGACCCGTTCATTGGGATTGAAACTGAGTGGAGGCAAATGGTAATCGAGGTAACATGGGACCTCCAGAATGAATTCCAATGTTTTATAGAATATAGCACTGAGGCGAAGGAAGCGATCAATGTTGCCGTGCATTATTTGCTCATGCTGCTGAAGTGCTCGGACCATTGTGCCTTGGATATTCCATTCTACACTAGAGTATGGTTCGATCATTGGCCAATTAATGGTTCGAGCCAAAGTGTGTATGTTGGCTTTCCATTTTTTAGGCCATGAGTTATATAGAACCTGGGATGGGTTCTGAGACATGGAGGTGCCCATAGGTACTCCTTCAAGAAGATTACATCAAAGAGCTTAGGGCGGCAACAATCCGGTTGTGGATCCAACTTGCTAATCCAACCTTCACTTATTTGTCACTGATGAAGGTTGGTAAGAAAGTTGTCCAAGGTCCACCATCTACCTCGAGCTTTCATATTAGGATATTTGCTCCAAAATTCCTTGATGGGGTTATTGGGAAGTGGTATCTCATCAAAATCATACCCATCATTGGAACTTGGCATGGGCATACGAATTGGATTATCTAGATCCTGATATTCAAAATCAAATACTGTGTCATTTTCTGCTAATGGAAGCACAAGAAGTGTCGGAGGTGATGACGAGGCAGGGAGAGAATCTGGGGACATGGGGGAGAAATAGCAAGGGAGGGGAAAAAGCTAGGTGTGAGGGGCTTGTAAGTTTGTGACTATTGGGTTAGTTGAAAATGGTGAGAGGCATGAGCAAAGAGACGATGAAGGGAATAGATGTTAGGATGGAGCTCGGGGAAGGTTAAGAGGGTGGTAGCAGTAAGGGTAAGTGAGGTTATGATATTGGTAGAAAGAGTGGTTAGATATGTGAAGTTGTAGGCCCTGTCATCTTTCGACACTTCCTTTTGTTGGTGCGATGGGATGATCAGCTACATAAGGGGATGTTGATTATGTCGTGCCTTGAAAATAATAGGGATGGACTTTGTAGCAATGGCAGCAAACCTACAATAACCTTGAGGGGAGGACTACCCATGAGGCAGACATATGCAATGAAAGCATCCACCCTGAGTGTTATAAACCCGGCATGTGTAGATAGGCAAAATATATTTTTCTCATCTTCAGACAAGTCTTGGCATATTAGGCATAGGGTTTTGGTCCCGATGGAACATTCCCATTTGATTGTTGGATGAGCAGAGATGGATCCTGATTTGGAGTTGCTTCCATTGGATAAGCACGCATGCATTGAGGTGATCTTCCACTTGTAGAGCAGCCACAAGCTCTTGGTACACCACCATTATGCATTGAAGTGGGGCTTCATTGGTGTTGTCTTCCAATGGCTCATTGTTGTGCACTAGCAATTGGAGTTCAAGCTTGGAGATGATTATCTTTTGGGAGTGCATCTCATTCATTTTTCTTTGTATTGATGGTAGATGGTTGTATAGGCCTCCTTAAGCTTTCTCATTTGCAAGGTGACCTTTGCCTATTGAGGAATGTCTTTAGTGGTATTGGACCATTGCTCCAAGACTTGTACTTGTGAAGTGCTAGCCTCTTGAGCGATAGCAAGTTGGTCCTTTAAGATACTGCATTTCTGTGTAAGCTCGTCAATGCTGAAGGCACGCCCTGCCAAAGATTGTTTCATTTCTTCAAGCTTATCTTTGCAATCCTGGAGCTCTTCTTCTTTGTCAATTAGAGTGAGTCGAGCTTGTGCCACTACCTCTATCTGTTGAGCATGTGCAGATGTCAAGGAGTTATAGTAGGCTTGTAGGATTGCCATTGCTTGTACTACTTCTATTAGCTTTGTTTGACTTTGGTGGAGGTTGGAGGTCACATCCCTCACTGCCTTTTCTTGAGCTTGGAGAGCTTGGTTCTATGGGAGAGGAGAGCACACACAAAAGGAATACGGAGACACCAAAAGTGGTGGAGCAAAAGCTACTCCAGCTTATTCCTCTATCATATATATGTATAATACGGAGACACCAAAAGTGGGGTGGAGCAAAAGCTACTCCAGCTTATTCCTCTATCATATATATATGAGTATACATGGGCACTGTACAAGTGGGTGGGCACACTGCCCTTTACCCCAACAACCTCCCACTTAAAGGCAATGTGCCTTTAAGGGAGAATAGTACACATATAATACAATCAGCCATAGGCTGAAAAACAAGATGACCACATCATCATCCTATGCCCATCGGCACTTTGCAATGTGCAAAGTGCATAGAGGATAAGCTGCTAGCAGACATCAGGTTTGCAGGATAGAAAATGACAAGCTGTAGATGCCTGTCAACCAAGATCTCATGCCAGATCTCATTGGGAGAGTGAACTCTCACCACCACGTGCTCCTGTGCTAAGTCCATAGCACCTGAACTGTCACTGTGTAAAGAAAATGTCTCTGTACCACCTGTGACCATAAGCACATTTACCAACTCCCACTGCAACACGGAAGCAAGAACTGGAAGTGTAGCCCCAATGGCAAACATGTGAGAACCAAGTCTCAACACAGTCATGGATGCATGAAGTACTATGGCTGCCATATCAACCATAACTTGCTGCTCAACTAATCTGTGATCGTCAAACCTGCTGTGTTTCAAGTATGAAGCCAATACAAGCAATGGAGTACTCAGTAACTTCCCCCTCTCCATATTGAAACAACCAAGTATCTGACAAACATCATCAAGACCATGCAGCTCCCACTGCAAAGCATCCCTGTCCATAAGGAACCATATGGCAAGTAACCTCAGAAGGATAGCAACCTCCTGAATACTGAGACCATAACCTGTCTCACTGCGCATCACATCCTAAGCTCTCATAACGGTATCAAACCTATGAAGCCAAGCTCGAGGGGATTGCTTCTGGCCATGGAGGCACTTACAAAGCAAACACATCAATGATTTCTGCCCATGCGCAATATGACCCGAGTCAATGATTGCAGAAACCACATTTGTCTTGGCATAACCAGCCAATGGATCATACCGAGCATCATTAGCCAAGGTATCCTCCTCACCATGCATAGCCTCATCCTCATCTGCAAGAGGCACTCCGCATCCTAGGAGTAAATTGTAACTTTCCATAGAAGATGCATCAACAATCTCCATAGGAGTATAAACCTGCGGAATACTTGAGACATCTGACCATCTCTGACCAAAATCAGGAAGTAATCATGGCTATCTCAACTTTATAACCTACTCACCGTGGAAAAAACCTCCCACTCCAAGGGATATGGGCTGTCCCTGCATAGAATTCGGAGGTATCAGTGCACTTACACCCTCTTGGAAAACCACTCTCCTGCTATCCACAATCCTGGGCTGTCTAAACATAGCATCCTCTCTGAAATAGACGTTATGGCTGTGTATCAACTCTCTAGTTGAAGAATCCCATAACCTGTAGTCCTCACTGGACTCACTATATCCAAGGAAGTTACACCTCCTCGATCGGGAACCATGAGCATAAGCCTCACAACCAAACACACGTAAACGCTCATAACATGGTGCCCTGCCTGTCAAGAAGTCAAATGGCACTCTACCATTCAGAGATCTCCTGGGTGACCTGTTAAGCAAGTATGCAGCTGTCTTACATGCCTCAGCCCAATAGCATTCGGTAAGACCTGCATATCGTAGCATGCTATCAATCCTGTCCAATAGAATCCGATTTATGCCTTCTGCTAAGGCATCGTGAGCAGAAAGATGAGGAGTGGTCAACACCCTCCTGATACCAAGTGTATCACATAGATGCTGAAATCTAGAAGAGGTAAACTCTGCATCACCATCAGTCATCAAGCTCAATAGCTTCTTTCCTGACTGATTTTCAGCATTACCCAAGAAGCGCTGAAATGTATCATATACATCATGCTTCTGCCGAATCGGATATACCCATATGTACTTTGTAGCAGCATCAATAAATGTCACAAAGTAAGAGGCGCCACCCAGTGAAACGGTAGGCATAGGCCCACAAACTGCACTATGAACCAACTGCAATGGCTCAAGATACCTCTCACTGATTGTCTTCCTCACAAAGGAGGATCCTGACTGCTGACCATCATCACAATCATGACATAAAATTTGAGAGACATCCATAACAGGAATATATCTCAATGTTGTAAGGGCTTCCATACTTGCAGTAGACATATGTCCAAGTCTGGCATACCATAAACTAGCTGATGACTGCTTACTAATCATAAGCATCTTATCGTGGACACCTGATACATGCAATGCATAAGAGAATCCAACCCGTGATCCCCTAGCCATAACCAGATTGCCTCTAGCAATCTTCCATGCACGATCACCCAAAGAGACATGATAACCTGCCTCAACCAACTGTCCAGTACTGATCTTGCTTGTAGCAAGTCCTGGTATATGTCTAACCTTCTGTAGAACAAGAATAGAGCCACTAGGCATAACAAGGTGGATATCCCCATAACCATAGACCTCCATAGAATGATCAATGCCCATCAAACCACTCTCCACAATGCATTCCTGATATGCACTGAACCATGACCTATGAGGGGTCATATGACATGAAGCACATGGATCTAATATCCAATCACCGAGAATGGGTACATCAGTGGCCAAGAAGGAGGTGTCAGACATAGACAAAAGAATGCCTTCATCACTGCTACTGTCAGTGGAAACCCTGGCATCCATGCCTTGAAGCTCAACATGCTTCTTCTCCTTCTTCATGTCATTCTTAACTTTGCTCTTCTTCTTGTATTTTCTCAGCCATTTCCAGCAATACTTTTTCATGTGGCCATACTTTCCACAATAGAAATATCTAACACAAGTCCAAGAGCTAGACTTGCTCCTGGAATTCCCCCTTGAACATGACCTATTTCTACCAATTGATCGACCTTTGGAGTGCATATCAAGGCTGTATTTCAGCCCATCAGGACATTTCAGCCCATCATGCTGTAACATATCACTATCATGGTCATACATCCGGCATATACGAGTATAGAACTCATATGCATGGCAGTCTACACCCTGTACACCATCCTATACCTGCAAGTAGACTGACTTCGACAGTGATGACTGAATGATAGAGCATGCTTGCTCATCCATGTCATCCCAATCACTCTGTTTAATGCTATTAGGCTTGACACCTTTGCATTGAATGGGCTTATGTTGCCTCTTCTGCACTAACACATCATAAATCTGCTCTTTTCAATACTGAAAGTTCGATCCATCCAACCTCTCAATATCAAAGAGGGCACTACCAGCTGTAGATGCCATATCTGTGGCACAATAGCTCACAACCAAAGAGCAGTATAGTGCAATAGGCAACCCAAATGACCAAATATATAGTGTTGTCTAGACCAATCAGGTCTCCAAATAAACTGGCTGATCCAATGCTCAAAAGCACTCAGCCATAAAGAGGAATAAACAAGAATATATGCAGCCCAGTAACCTGCCAATGCCTGGCAATTGAAGTAAGAAATGCACTGAACCAAATGAGCAATGCCTACTCAACCAATGGCAATAGGAGCCCAGCTCAACTATCCATAAACATCAGTGTGTCATCCACCAATGCAAATCCATAATGCATCGAAATGGCATTTACTGCATCACCAATGCATCACCTCAAGTGTGCAATCCTTTGGCAACAAAATCAAGCATTCACCACTTGCCAAATGTGCCAAAGTGACTTGCCAAAATGCCAATAATGCCCTTGGACTGAAGTGAGATCCCAATCACTTTATATAATTTATTGTGAGTTCCCAATTCACTGTTGTGCAAGAGAAATTCCTACAACAATACCTCACAGCCACTTTGGACAAAATAACACGCTGTCCCTGTTTTTGAACAACGATATCTTTTCACTGAAAGACCGGATGCCAAAGCTGTAAACAGCAAAGTTGTAGCTGGTAGAAAGATCTACAACTTGTTGGTTGACCTCAAGAGCCAAATCCTTCTGGATTCTCAGATATTCTCACCTGAAAAACAGCTTCCTGCACATTGGTCACAAATAGACAGTAGACTGCAACCTTTTGTGGTTTTGCAGAGGCTGTAACTCCTGCAGCTTATACCGGATCAATTTGTTCCAAAAGCAAAGTTGTAAAATGTTTTGTGAGCTACAACTTTCCAGTTCGGCATAAAGTGCAATTCCGCACCAGGAAAGAGATATTCAGTCCTGAAAATGACTATTTTGTCATAAAAATAGCAACAGCAGCAATTGGAATGTCCTGACCAATGGCAAACACAATGCCATATCAGCCCCGAATACGGTATCAAATCAGCCCCAAAATGCTGACAAACCAGCCCTAAAACAGCTCCAAACAATGCTAATCTGACAGGATCTCAATACATCACCGTACCACCGTATGTATCCAACATAGGCAAATAACCATGCATCCAACGAACTGTCAATGCATCTCAACCAGGCATGTACCACTGTCAAAAAACATGTGTCACTGCCACTGCCAAAGTGATGTACAGATCGAAAGCTCCTTGTGCAAGATTGCAAAATGGCATATGACCAGTCCCGCAAAGTGTCCAAGCAACAGACTCAAATCAGCGTGTCCTCAGCTCCAAGAGCACAAATGCAATCACTGGCAATCCCCCAGGCATTCAACTGCATCAAACATGCAATCCAGAGGCTCCCCAACAGCTCCCAGATGAGCTAGAGACAATGGCAAAGAACTATGCCAAGACTGGAACCTGCAAGTGTCAAGAATGGCTATGGCGCCAAAATAAGACCCAAATCTGCAGGGAGGAAACCTCGATGTGAGGTTATAGGTAGCACAATTGCAAATTTTTAGAAAGCCTGGTGTCGACAGAATTGTAATCGGAGGACTGTGCGAATTCCACCACAAGTTGCATATGCAGCTCTCCAGCGCTCCTTCACGGTCTCCTACGCCAAAGAAGTTCCTCACCAACAGACTCCTAGCTCACAGAATAGCAGCAACAATTGCTCTTGACGCCTATCTACTAGCTGCCCATGATAACCAACGCCTCCAACATGCACACAACGGCCAGCCACTTGCTGCAAAGGATGCATCAACATCCCAACGATAGGATCCCATGAGATAACGTCAAGACCAACGGACAGCGGTCTCCTTCCAACGCTAGGTTGCTAGAGCACTAGAGTGTTGGAAGATAACCCAAAGTGATTCTTGCAGCTGCATTGTAGAGCAAACAGATTTGGATGATGTCTACCCAAAATCTCTCTGTGAATGAGAGAATCAAGCTCTCCAAAGCTCCCGGTAGATCTCTCGAAGCAGTGCCCATTCTCCTCTCACCGAGCTCCTCGTAGATCGCACGCCATGGGCTCTGATACCAGTTGTGGGAGAGGAGAGCACACACAAAAGGAATACAGAGACACCAAAAGTGGTGGAGCAAAAGCTACTCCAGCTTATTCCTCTATCATATATATATGAGTATACATGGGCACTGTACAAGTGGGTGGGCACACTGCCCTTTACCCCAATAGGTTCATGTGCACTTCTTCTACCTCCTTCTCATCAATCTATGCCCGAAGTGCCTTGACTTCGATTGGTTGGAATTGGTCTTCGATTTCTGTTGCAGTCTCTGTCTTTCCAATCCCCTTGCATATTCTTCCTTGGCCAAGCTAGTGAATAGTTTTGACATTTGGATCATTGGGCTAGCTTGATGTTGGAGAATGACAGACGGTGATGAGGTTTGGCGATACTACTGATACAAGTGGTGCCCATGCAACCAGCCCAATGATTTTGTAGTACTTGGGGGAGGTTGTTCCACTGGTATTTCAGTCCCTTGTGTACAATAGTCATACTGTTGATCTGGCGCTAGCTCCCATGGTGGCTCATCGACTGGCATGGCATCGATGGGTGGTTCTAATGTAGCCTCAGGCTCTGGTGCCAATCTTTCCTCGGGCTTTGGTTGCCGCTGTTGTTAGAGATATATTGGTTGCAGTTGTGCACTGAGTTGTAGCATCTCTTGGGGCAATTCTGCAATCTCGACCTCTAGAATAGGTATTTCTTCTAAGGCAGCTGCACCTATCAATGTGATAGTAGGAGAAGTTGGTGACGGCTCCCATACTGGTGAGATGGGTATGTCCAACTCCTCAATTGGTTTTGGTGACTGGTGGGGCAGAGTCATTTCTCTTTCTTGTAGTTCTTTCTTGATTATTATATCCAATAAGTGTGGAATTTTACATTTTTGCCTAAAGAACCCTCCAGTTTCTTTGTAAAGAAGATGATGAAGTGCTAGATCCAATCTTGTTTTAGCTTTCTACTTAGCAAAACAAATGTGTGGAGTGGAAGGGACCAATTCTTGTCGCACTTAAACCCCAGGATTGTGGATAGGAATTGTGTTGCTTCCTTGAGGCGATGGTCAAGGATTGTGCGAAGCAATATGCCATCTCTATGGATCAGTGTGCCCTTGGTGAGGAGAGACTGTACTTTGATAAAATTTGCATCGGTAGGCCGTTTAGGGTATTTGGCACCTTGTGTTGGTAGTGAGAAAGCCCTTTGAATGATTGTACTATAAAGAATAATGTTTAGTTTGCTCTGATGTACAGTGATTGTACCGTACTTGCCAAGCTTTGCATGCTGGAGTGGTAAGAATGGAGAAAATCCTTGATGTATGTGGTCATTGTAGGACTGTCCTCCAAGGATTTGGGCTCTCATGCAAACTTCCTAGACCCCTTTGCTCTAAGTAAGATGTTGCTTTCTGGGAAAGAGCATAAGTCGATGTGGGTGGCCAAACAAGTTCTAGTGACTGTGCCCCTTCAATGGCTGTGTAGGTCCTTGGTGACTAGGGTGGCATTTGTTCTTCTTGGTCATGCACTGATTCCTCTTCGGAGCTATCGCTCTGGACCACAAATGGCTATGGTTGCCGTGGTTGAGAGGATGTAGATGGCTACAAACTCTAGAGGGGGTCTGATGGTTGAGGCAGTGGGCTCTTTCTACGCATCCTCTTTAGTGGCGGTATCTTTATGAACATGCATCCATGTGCATGTGGTGTACCAGTGATCATTAGATTAGTTGGCATGCCGGTATGACCTTTTTGTGTGTGTGTGAGAGATCTGATTTTTATACATGCTTTGAGAGTGTGGAATGAAAGTGTGTGGTACAATTATTCATGCAATCATCTATGTGGCTAAGCAAAAGCATGTGAGTGCACATGACCTACGAGCTAGGTATGGACTAACTATATTCTTTTTTTTGTTGCTGGGATTTTCATAGGGCAGCTATAACTCAAGCATCACTTCTGAGCCCTAGGTTAAAATCAATTGATGCTACCTATACGTGCAAAGATGTACATATGCAAGTGAGTGCTCGTGATACAATCTAATTCTAACTAAGGAAGACTTGTTTCCCAAATCTTCATTTTTGTCGGGGATGGCTTGCGTGTTGATGTAGTAGCGCTTCAGTCGGCTCCCATTTATTATTGTGTTGAATTGGACTCCATCCAATGTATCTAGTAACACAGGTCCATTGGGATTCATCTTTTGTACTTGGTAGGGTCCTTGACCTAGATACTTTAGTTTCCCCTTGTGTACTTTGGCATTATATAACAGGACTAAGTCACCTTCCTTGATGTCTTTAGCTTTCAGATTTCTATCAAACCATGCCTTTCTTCTACGTTTTTCTATTGTCATGGCATGGTAGGTGACTAGTCTTGTCTCTATATGCTTCTCCAACTGATAGAGCCTTTCTTTCAAGGATTCATGGTCTTCCATGCATTCCTATACTACTATTCGTAGACTTGGTATTACAAATTTGAGTGGGACCACAACTTCAAGGCCGTATACCAATTGAAAAGGTGTGTTCCTTGTACTGACTTTGAATGTGGTTCTGTATGCCCATAAGGTTGCATTCAGTATCTTTGCCCAATCAGAACGCTATGGTTCTACTACCTTGGTGAGGATAACTCATATTATTTTGTTGGTGGATTCGACCTGTCCATTCCCTTGGGGCGAGTAGGGTGTGCTTTTTCTATGGATGAGCATGAAGCCAGACAAGAGTTCTTGGATTACCTCATTGACAAAATGTGTGCCTCTATCTGACACAATGTCAATGGGGCATCCGAATTGGGTGATCACATTTTCGTATAAGAATCTTGTTGTGCTTCTGGCATCTGCCTTTTTGACTGCTTTAGCTTCAACCCATCTTGTAAAGTAATCAGTGGCCACAATGATGTAGCGTGCTTGTCTTTCTTTTGCAATCCCCCATTTTTCAAATGGTTTTTGTGTAACAACTGTTGTTAGGGGATTGAAGTCTTTGTATTGTGGTTTAGTAGTCCATTGGCATACACCATAGCCTTTTACATATTTATAGGCATCTACCCATAGTGTTGGCCACCAATAGCCTGCGAGGAGAACTTTTCTTGCTGTGGCTTCCCCTTGGAAGCGTCCTCCTACAATGCCTTCATGGACTTCACTCAAGATTGGCATGATCTCATGAGGCATTACAACAATGAGTTTATAGGGTGCAACCTTTAGAATCAATTTTCTGGCATCTATTGCTTTCATTTCAGGGGGTGGTCTTCCTCCCATCAAGTACCCAATGATATCTCCACACCACTCTGGAACATCATCTATTTGAAATAGTGTGGCATCGGGTAAGTCGTCTTTGACTCCAATGGCTTCTTCTCCCGACTTGACTCGAGACGTGATTGGCAATGTAGTGTTGGGCACCTTTGCGGACCACTATCTTGAAGTTGAACTCTTGAAGTAAGAGGAGCCATCTGGTTATTCTTCCTATTGTACATGAATGGTTCACAAGATAAAGCAATGCTTGATGGTCGGTGTAGAAGACAAAATCATTTGCCAGTAGATAGTGTGAAAATTTCTTTACACTATACACCATTGCTAGGGCTTCTCTTTCGGTGGTGGTATAGTTGATCTCTGCATCATTGAGTTGTCGACTGGCGAAGTAGAATGGGTAGTCTTCCTTATGTTCACCAGGTTGAAAAAGCACACTCCCAATTGCATACTTGGATCCATCAGTATGAACATGAAAATCAATATCCCAATTGGGAGATATAATGATGGGTGTTGTGATTAGGCACCACTTTAAAAGCTTAAAGGCTTAGTCACACTCTTTGGTCCATAAGAATTCCACTAATAATATATAAAGTGGTCTAGCATCATGACATACTGCAATATAAATCTTCTATAATAGTTGGCATGTCCCATAAATACCTGTACACTTTTGGAATTTGCAGGAGGAGGCAATTCCATGATGATTTTGATTTTATCCATGTCAGTTGCAATCCCATGTTGAGAGACATTGTGTCCCAAAACAACTCCATGGTGACCATGAACTGGCATTTTGTTGGATTTAGGGAGATGCCATACTCCCTGCATTTGATTAGTACTTCTTCAAGACATTTGAAGTGGCCTTGTTTGTTTGAATGGATGCACAAATCATCCAAGAACACCTGTAAAATCTTATTCAGAAATGACTTGAAAGCTGTGAACATGACTCGCTGGAATGTGGCCAGGGCATTACAAAGGCCGAATGGCATGACTCTATATGCAATTATACCCCATTCTGTAGCAAATGCTATTTTTGATTGGTCTTTAGGAGCAATTTGCACTTGGTTATAGCCACTAAAGCCATCCAAGAAGCTATATATTTCTCAACCTGCCACATTTTCCAACACCATGTCTTTCGTTCCTTCATAGCTTTGCTTAAGGTTGGTAGCCTTTAAGGACTTGCACACTTTTTTTTTATAAGCCTTGCCATGTTAACATGCAAGTGACGAAATGGTTCCAACTTCCCACCATGTCCTAGCACTTTAATAAAATCTATGTGCACTAGCAACGTTGCCAAGCAAGACCCAAAAAAATAGACAAGGTCGTTTTGACCAACGGACACCAACAATGTGGGGAAAGACAACAACACAAAGACATGGACCTCCTTCCTACCCTTGGACCATACAATGTCTAGCTTAACAATGGCTTCATGGCTACAACCCCCGACATCACAAACATTCTCCTTTGCTTGCTCGCTTTATACCCAGCTTGTGAATACGATATGTTGCTAACCCCTAGACCTTGGCAGAGGAGGGTACTGTCTCTGCAAAACAAAGAACTATCATGGTGGAGCTGTTGCAAACATGCATGTGCTCGCATTCAATTGCTTGAGGGCATTCCAACAAAGTTTTGGCAACTCTTTCAGACTGCTAGTATTCAATGGCAAGTAGAAGCTCAAAGAAATAAATATTAGGCAGCAATACAACAATCAAAGAGTGCACTCAGTGATGTTGATTGAAACAACCTCGACAATAACGATCATCCCACTACTCCCAAGCGGGAAAAAGTGTCTACAACCCATGGTTAGTAGAAGATGAAGCCGTATTGTTTGAGTTGATGCAAACACATCCAGCAAGGAGCATCACTGTGGCTTTCAAACTATAGATGGGCCTTGAAGGTACAACACAAAGAGTGTTTGTAGCAAAATTTACTAAACTTGGTCAAGCAGTTCCTACAACTATGGCACGGAATCATGACAACTAGTAATGGCTGCACCAAACATAGGACTCAGGGTGTTGCTTCCCTCTACCACAACACCAAAAGAAAATGTACAAAACTAGAGGCAGGGGTGACCAAAATGTAGTCCAATTACACCAACAAAATCAAATACACACCAAGATTTGAGTGCGCAAGTTGTGGCTGCCTCATGTTTAAATAAAAAATGAAGGTAGCTAAGGATGAGCACAAAGAGTTTATGAACAACAACCACCTGTGGGAACAACCAGCAAACAACTAAGGAATGTTACTTTTGCTCCCTCTACTACAATTGCATCAAGACAAAATCAACATCGAAATTATGTTGCCACACCTTAAAATTTCGAGCAAAGACAAGCCACACATCTTCTTTGAACACCTCATCTCTGTAAGAATGCATTTTGCACAAATACATCAGTTAACATATGAGGGCCAACTTGGACTACATGGAAGTGTTGTTAACGTGTTTGCTAATGTTGACAGGGCCCGAAACTTGCTACCTCGCTTCATACCTAATTGAGAATTTTGGGTATGGTCTAAGGGGACTCCAATGTTGTGCTAAAATTTTCCATATCCATTCAAGGGCACACTCCACAACTTTTTCTTGATTTGTTAAAAACCAAGATGGATAGAAAATTTGGAATCTAAACTAGTGGGACTATTGCATGTGGTCTTAAAATATTGATAGTTGGTGATATTGTATCTAGATTCATTCTGGAATGGAGAAATTTGAAAATGTGCAATTTGTGCATGTGCAAAGATCTTTTAATAAATTCAACACTATTTACAATTTTGTATTGATTCTTTTTCCATGTAGTTGCTTGCTATCTGGCTCATAAGCATGTCAAAGGTCATTGCATTTCATAATATACAACATCAAACCCGATATTGGTCTATGTGTATTTTGAAGAAATTTGGGCCACATTTCACTTGTTTGAGGGAAACCAATATATCCACATTAGTTGACTTGTATCCTTGGAGATGGGAAATCACGGTGGCTGAAAATTTTCGTATCCTTGAGCACTTTAGAATTTCTTCAAGTCCCGTCCTTTAAATGTCTGAATATTAAGTGCATCCTTGTCTTGATGCCCTGTAAAGTACATTCTCCTCATGCCGCCCTACAACTCAACGTGATCTTGTTCTTTTGGTTTGGCATTATCTTCTTCACTTGGGTAATTTGTCTTCTATTCTTCGCTCGCCTCACAAGCTATTTGGTCTCTATTCTAGTGGCTAGTTCATTGATCGTCCCCATGGCACCAATGGCAACATGTAGCTCCTCATGGCTTGTAAGAGAACTAGACAGAGGTTGGGAGATAGGAAACCTAAAAAGCTAGGTCAAGGCACAAGGAACATATTGCAGGGCGAGGAAATAATGAAAGTTATCAAAAAGGGAACAGAATGCACTTTTGCAAAGTTTGCAAAGGGAGAAACAAAAAGAAGAAAGAAGACTCCTTACAAAGTAGCAGCTAGAAGTGCACACATTCGATCATTGCCATCAAAGAAAAGTACATGAGCTATGGCCTCACATTTGGTGGGAGCATTCGAGATGGCAACATCAGGCCATTCAGGTAAATATAAGTCTTCGATCTTCACAAGCTTTAGCCTACACCCTAAAATTCGAAGAGTGAATTCCCTCCCAATACCTCGGGAGATGGACATCCAAGAGGCGATGCTCTCTAACCTGAGGAATGGCCTACAGAAAGTGAAAGGGGTGCATAGCTTAGATCAACTAGATGCAGAGAGGGTGACATTGTCTATGCTAGTATCCTCTTAAATAAAGGAGAAGAAGCTTGGGTGCACAATGTTGAATACGTTTTCAATCAAAAAGATTAATATGGATCCAGTGGTAGTTGAATGCAGAAAGGAAGCAATGCAGGATCATCCCCATCTGAGAATTCTTTGGGCTTCAACAACATGCAAGAAAAGGCAAGATAGCCTAAGTGTAGAAGTTATTGATTGAGTGACAACATTTTGGTGCAAGAATATGAGAATTGAAATCCAAATAAGAAGGACATCTACAAACATCGGAGAGGATGCAAGCACTAGGATGAGCACATCATACACATGCTTGATACAACGGAGGTTAGTGGTTATCTAAACCAAGCCAATGGTTATCTGGGAATGAATTTTGGAATAGTCTAATTGCTTAAGTTAATTTCCAAGCTGGGATGGCTTGTATTTAATGTGATTGTCCTAAACCAACTGAGTGGTTGGAACATCATGCAATATATTACCTTGGTAGTTTAGGTCAAATGCTAGCTATGGAATAGTTTAATTTTAAAACTTAATTTCTAAACTGGGCTGGCTTGGACTCAATATGATTGTCCTATACTAGCCCGGGGGTGGGAACATCATGCAATATATCACCCTGCTAGTTTACATCAAAAACCAGTTATGTGATTGTCTCTTCAGCTAGCGTGGTTGAACAACAATATATTTCGCCAACCCGGTGGTTGACTGTGAATGAGTTTTAGAATAGTTTAGTTGTTTAATTTCTAAATTGGCCTTAATCCGATTGTCTTAAACTAGTGATGTGTTTCCTAGTAGTTAAATACCAGTTAAGTGTGTGGGTAGATGTAGCCCAAACACACTTATAAACTCTTTATCTTCAATAATAATATAGGATATATAAAAAACCTTAATAGGAGGTCATTGTGCAATTGCTAATGAGGTGCATATGCAAGTTAGTAATAAACCACCATATGTAGGAAGTTACATGTTCGGCTCATATGTGTGTGGTGAAGGATTCCGAATGCGGATATGCTACTTCTTATCGAATTGTGTTTTGACCAATTTTATGTCTATTTTTTGTATGTCATACTGAGAGAAAATTTTATAATATAAGGAATATGCAATTGTTTGACTTGATCGGATATCTCTGTTGTAATGAACTCTGAGTTGATATATCCTCTTTCGGAAGTTTTGATTGTATTCTCGATGATGTTATATTTCTACTAACAGGTAGATTTCTAGATTTAATCTCTACCTGTTACACTGGCGATCCTATAAACTAATTGGGAATTTCGACCGGATGCGATGGCAAAGGAGTTGAAAGACAACAAAGGCAGTCACCATGTCGAAGCTGCATAATCTACAAATGTTCTACCCCCAAGGGAATGGACAATCTGAACGAATGAATCGAATCTTGATTTCTTGATCAAATCGGTTGAGTCAACAATCCACGCCTGCAAACAATCTAACCCTGCAAAGCAATTAGGCACTTGGATTGTAAAAATGAAAAGAGAGAGCATATGGCTCCTCAATGCAAATGCTGTGGAAATGGAGCGCATGTGGTAGAACGCACATACACACCATCCAATCTGAGGAATGAGAACATTAAATACCTCTTGGGAGAAATTCAAGTTCTCTACCGCACTCTCCAGGTGCTAAGAAACCTCCATCATGCAATTGTGAATGGTGGGAATTGTGAAGCACTTCAAGTGATCATCAAGAATGTGTGGGAACTAATCTTAGATTTGCAATAGCATAGGAGGCGAGGAATCATTGAAGGAGAAATCATGGATGGAAATGTCAGGGAGCATTGAGGCTGGCACAAACAATTCAATCTGTAGATCGAAAGGAGAAGGAGTCGAGCAATCTCACAGAATGTTCATGGAGATAGGGGTAGTGGATGTCAGACACAGAGGAAATGGAGTCATCTCCTCAGCGTATCGGTCATCTATACTTTACAAGGGACCATGCAAGGGGTCGTATTAATACAAATGAAGAAGGTATAAATGAGACAGTTGAAAATCCGGAAGAGGTACGAGAACCATCCGAAATCCAGCCAAAGGTGGATGAAATTGCCCCGAGTTCGGAGGATGAAGGCTGGATTCCCGGTAACACAGTGTTGGGTGAAGAACCTTCCACTAGTTCCGGTGGAAGTTCAGAATACCAGGATGTAGTTAATGCATAAAATCTTGCGTGGTCTCCATCAAAAACCTTCATTCGAGCAACTTATGTGTACCACGCAGCATTTGGGCTGTATGTAGGAGCATAGAGGTAGTTGTTTGACCCACTCCTGAGCAAACCTTGCCCAAGGAGAGTAAAACAACGGCTCCAATCAACCTAGCAATCAACATGCAGAACCCTAGAGACCGTTCTACTAAATTCAATGGCAAGACAAAACAAGACCCTGATAGTCACATTGGGCAATTTGAGACCCGATGGGTAGCAAGTGGTTTCGAAGGTCAACTGGGCAATGCGGTCAAGAAGGAATAATTGGCAGCCACCTTGGTGAGCAAGGCCATGAGTTGGTTCATTCAATATGGTATGAATCACTTTCAGGATTACGATGCTTTAAAACAAGCTTTTCTGTCAAGGTTCAGACATGAGAAAACACTAGAAGCAATACTTAAGAAGCTCCGACAATTGAAACAGAAGGATTTGTTGGTAGAAGACTATGCCCAAAAGTTTTGAAACTTGAACCAAAGGCTAGCCACCACTCAAAGACCGATTGAGGAGCAATCGAGGGATTATTTATGTAAGGGGTTAAATAAGGAATTGAAAAGTTCTATTGCGGGAAGGGATATATTGGCAAGAGCCAATGACTTTGACAACATGGTAGCAGCCACACAAGACAATACAAGTAATGAGGCACAGAATTGCACATACTATGGAAAAGCTGGGACACCGGCAAGGTCCAAGATGTGAACTTTGGTGTAAACACCGTAATGAGAGGGGCATCCCAATTGTTCAATACCAGAATCGATTACAAACACAAAATCTACCTTGTCCACCACCAGCCCAAGCCAATGCTATGATCATACAACTCAAGCAGAATAGGGTAGAGGAAGGACTTGTGATGTTGAAGCAAATAGTAGCACAAGAGAAGAAGGCTATTGAGCCGGTACTGGTCATTTTATGTGATTGTTCAAGGTGCAAATAGGAAAGTGACATGTCTGATGGACAAAGTAATCCTGTAGCACTGGCTATAACAAGGTCTTGGGAACCAACCCCAAAGGAAGAGAAAGTGCCAATGGCAGACAAACGCAAGCACCTAATTGATTGGGATGATAAAAATAAAGTTTGACATGAGATTCTTAAGGCTTTGGATAAGGTAAATGCATACAAAAAGATTAGGTGGGCATTGACACATACCACACAACCTATACCTACCAAAGTAAAGATTGATGAAGCATTACAATCAACAGAGAAAAGAGTCCAGCCTCAATGTGCAAATCCAGAAGTGATTGAGGAGGAACCAAAGGAAGATTAGGGTGATAGCAAAGGGAGCATAGTACAACCTAAGGAATCCGATATGCAAGATGAGGGCCAGAAAGTAAGCATTCCAAAAAAGTAAGGGGCTTGCAAAGAGGACCAGCTAGGGGAAGTCCTTAAAGAACCAGAAAATGCGATTACAGGGGAACAAGAATAATTGTTTTCACAGCTTTCTCAAGGCTAAGATCAATTCACATTGGACCAGCTTCTTAATCTGGTACCAGAATTCAAAACACAATTGTTGACTAAGTTGTCAAGTGACATGGGGAGCCTAATGGATAAGGCAAAAAAGGAAGAGGGAGAGTCTTTGGAAGTTGACCCAGTTGTTAATGCAGCAAAGATTGAGGATGTGGACTATATTGTACCACTTATTCAGGTGGAATATAAGGCAAAGATGATACCAGAACTCCTATTAGATGGAGTGTCGGGTGTGAACATTTTGTCCAAAGACCTTTACAAGAAATTTTATCTCAATGAATTAGAGTCCTCAAGCCTTCTACTATCTAGCGTTGTTGAGTGGATTTCATTTCGAAATCAAGTGGAACAAAAGCAATTCACATTCATAGATGATTACTCTTTTAGCCAACCATATATGCAACTACCAAGGATACTCATCAAAAGAATTTAACCCACCCTGAAAGGTACAAAGACTATGTATTATTGGGTGAACAATTCGGCCTTACAAAAGTGGAAGGAATTTTCCCAGCATTCTGCAGCTTAGGACAAACTAGAAGATTTCTGAGCTAAATCTATTTAGTGACTCAGGCCTAGTGAGAAGACTAGAGCCCCTTTTTAGGTGAAGATGGCAGACCAAAGGAGGGTCCAACATCTGGGAATTATGAGGAATCAGAAGATTGGAGTTTGTGGATTGACATTTATGGACAGCTTTGTTGTCCTCAGATTGGAGGGAGATGAACAATATTATTCCATGCTCCTTGGTAGGCCGTGGTTTCGGGTAGCCAAGATCAAGCAGGATTGGGGGGCTAATAGGATAACCATTAGAAAGGGAAAGAAGAAATTTAAAATGGAAATGGTTCCAACAAGGAGTGTATCGAAAAGGGTTCAACCCTTGGCAGTTGAAGGCATTAACATGGTGGCCCAAGTGGAAGATGATGAGGAAGAATGGTTCCTCAAAAGAAATCCATCTCTTGTGCCAATTTTTGAAGTGGATGTGCTGAGTATTCTAGATCAATACAAGAGTCTTGAAGTACACAGTTTTCAAGCAATGGAGATGTTTGTAATTCCAATTTCGGACAGTTCCAGTCCAAAGGGAGGAAGGTAAAGAAAAGAAGTCAGATGGAGTTTATGCAGACCAGTGGGATGATGATGATGATGAGAAGGAGGAAGTATACATTAAAACATATATTCAAGCAATCATTGAAGCTGAAATAGCATTTGAGGATCACTTGAGGAAGTGTGCAAGAGTACAAGAGGATGATTTAACTGAGATGAACCTTGGAACAGAACAAGATCCAAAGCTGGTGCATGTTAGTGCTTTGTTAGATGCAAGTTTTTCTGAAGCTTTACATAAATTGTTATTGGAATTCAAGGATGTGCTTGCTTGGCATTACATGGATATGAAATGGGTTGATCCATCTTTTTGCCAACATAGAATTAATTTGAAGAAAGATGCTGTCCCAGTGGTTCAGCAAAGATATAGAATGAATCCAAACTATGCTCAGAGGGTGAAGGAGGAAATTGATAAGCTACTCAAGGTGGGGTTCATTTACCCAGTGGATAAGGTAACTTGGCTTTCACTTATAGTCATAGTACCTAAGAATAATGGTAAGCTTAGAGTATGTGTTGATTACAAAAAATTAAATGCAGCAACAATAACAGACCCTTTTCCATTGCTTTTTTGTGACACAATGCTTGATGATGTGGCTGGTCACGAGATGTATAGTTTCCTTGATGGTTTCAATGGCTACAACCAGATAAGGATGGCTCCGGAGGACAAAGATAAGATAGCTTTCATCACAGAGTGGAGAGTTTTTGCTAGTACTATTATGACAAGAATGCACCTCCCACATTTCAAAAATGGATTCAAGAAGTTTTGCTTCTTACTTGACTACTTTTATCAGAGTCTTTCTTGATGATTTTTATGTGTTCGGAAAAAAGAATGAGCACTTGTAGCATCTGAGATTATGCCTTGAAAGATGTAGAATTGCATGACTTAGCTTAAATCTGGAGAAGTGTGCTTTTGCTATAAAAAGGGGTGTCTTGTTGGGACATATAATTTCAGAAGAAGGTATGGCCATAGAACCATGAAAGGTGGAAGTCATTCAAAAGGCCCCTACACCGAGAACTTTGAAGTAGCTATCACGCTTTGTTGGGTAGATTAAATGGCATGGCAGATTTTTACGGTATCTCTCTTGTGTTTGTGTACCATTGACAAAGCTTACCAAGAAGGGAGAATTGTTTACATGGGAGGAACCACAACAGAGGGATTTCATTTTGTTAAAGAAAATGTTAGTTGTAGCAGATATCCTTAAACCACCTGATTGGAAGTTGCCATTTCACATTTTTGTGGATGCTTTAGATGTGGCTATTGGAGCAGTGTTGATGCGATAATTTGTTAAAGGCTGGTTTCAACCCATATACTATGCCAGCAGGAGATTGAAAAAAGCAGAGCAAAATTATAGTGTTACTCAGAGAGAGGCATTGGGAATGGTGTATGCTCTCCAAAAATTTCGACATTATCTATTGGGAAATAAAGTGGTGCTACATGTGGATCATTAGGCTCTTATTTATTTGGTGAACAAACCACAATTGCCTGGTTGACTAGCTAGATGGATATTATTAATTCAAGAATATGATTATGACATTGTTCATACATCGGGTAAATAGCATGTTGTTGCAGATTATTTAAGCTGATTACTGAATGGTGAAGAACCTTTGGGGGTTCAAGATGATTTACCTGATGTGCATTTATTTTTTGTAAGCACGAAGAAAGGGCAGGATTGGTATGATAGAATGTTGTCGTTTTTCATAGATGGGGTGGTACCTCAATCATTGTCCCGAGACCAGAGAAAGAAATTTGTGCTACAGAGTAAACTATTTCTACTAATAGCTGGAGTGTTGTATAGAAAAGGCATTGATTAGGTGATCCGGAGGTGTGTCCCAGATTATGAAAGAAAAGCCGTTTTGATGGAAGCTTGCACATGCTGGAAGTTCGGGAGGTCACTATTCAGGTGACATAACTGGGAAAAAGATACTCCAGGCCGGTTTGTGGTGGCCTACCGTCTTGAAGGATGCTCATGAATTTGCCAAGACTTGTTTAATTTGTCAGCAAGATGGAAGACCAACAGATGCAGATAGAATGCCACATCAACCTGTACTACCTTTAGGTCCTTTCTAGAAACAGGGACTTGATTTTATGGGTTCTATTAAACCTCCTACCAGGTATACTGGAAACAAGTATATTCTAGTGGCTACTGGATTAATGTACAAAGTGGGTGGAGGCAATTGCTTTGAGGGATAATACGGCTGCAAGCACAGCTAAGTTCCTCTATTATAATATTATGACTAGATTTGGCTATCCAATTGAGATAGTATCTGATCAAGGAGTTCTAAGTGCGTGATCCTATTAGAAAGCAACGGTTGGCTTGGTTTGTGGAACAAGTTATTCTGTTAGTCCAAAATGATTACATGGTGAAGGAGAATTATGCCTATCTGGCGGCTGTGGAGCAAGGGGAGAAAATGTATTGGGCCACGTTATTGTGCATGAAACTTCTACAGGAGATTTCCAGGAAACAAGCTCGCACTCCAAATTAGTTTTCAAGGATTTCTCCTTATGTGACATCTCTATTCAATCATGTTACTTCAAAAAAGGAGCGGACTTTGTCTCGCAAGGAGATTGGGGATGTGGATGACATTGTTAGTGACACGATTGATGATTTGGTGCAGGCAATATATATTTATCAACAATCAGTTGAGATGGTGACAAGTAAATCACTATCCTCAGCTCTATGGAATACACCAATTGTTAGCAAGGAAAAGGTGCTTCATAAGGATCAGTCAATCATGAAGTGGGGGCAGTCATGGATTTAAAGAAAAAATTGGCTATGTCTCAAGAACATAATGTAGATGGTGTAGATGAAGTGACACACCAGTTGTCAGTAAGAACTCTTTGTCTAATGTTTCATATGAGCAATTTAATCATGTAATTGAATCAGCTGAGCAGTCGAGTGGAGTTGAAAGGAGAGTTTCAAGAGGATTCAGTGCAACCATAAGAAATGCTTCAAGCCTTTAAGGTTGTCCATGATTTAACTGGAGGAAATGAGGGTGCATTGTTGTTCACTCGTCATTCTGAGGGGATGTTCAATATGGTTCAAAAGAAAGATAATGATGCAACAAGTACTGTTCCAAAGAAACCTATATAGAATATACAAGAGTAGTTTGAAGAACAAGTCGAAGACCAGTTCATAAGTGTTCAACATGAAGATCATGATGCTAATCATGAAGTGATTTCAACCAGTTCACTTTTAGTAGATGATCATAGTGGATCTACTACAGTAGATAAATAAGTGGGTTTGAGTCTCAATAACTTTTATGGGACAAAAATGATTGTTCCACTGGGTGTGCCATTGTGGGCGGATGTAGCCTAAACACAAATACACAAGCCAAGAAGATGCAACTCAAGCAAGAGTTGCATAATGTGTGCAGAGAAAATATGAGCATCAATGACTACCACATGAAGGTGAAGAAGATTGCAGATGCACTTGCTTCCATTGGGTCGCTAGTGGAAGATGATGATTTAGTTTCTGTGACCTTGAATGGTCTAGGAAAGGATTATGCACAGTTTTGGACATCCATTGCCATCCGTGAGAATTTTCCTGATTCTGGGGGGGAGTTGATTGCTCTTCTAATTTCTGAAGAGCAGAGAAATGGTGGTGCATCTTCTTCAGGAGGAGCTTCAAAAGAAGTTGTCTTCTACTCAAATGCTAGAAGAGGTAGAGCGAGAGGTAGAGCAAGCCGATCTAGAGGCCATGGCAGAAATCAAAATATGCAGCAAATTCAAGAAAACCAGTCCTATGGAGGAGGATGTGGTAACCTTAGAGGCAGGGGGAGTCGAAGAGGTCATGGTGGATGGCAGAGATGCCAAACAGCAATGTTGAATGCTACTATTGTGGTAAAATGGGTGGTACTATTCTATGACAAGTGTAGAAGAAAGCAATGTTGTGTGGTATGTTGACTCAAGTGCATCAAGCCACATGACAGGTCATTCATAATGGATGCACAATGCAAGGAAAATGGAAAGACCAGGATTTGTGGAGATTGGTGATGATACTACACATCCTATTGTGCAGATTGGTAAAATTCCTTTGTATATGCAGGATGGGAAAAAGAAATACCTATCTGATGTATTACATGTCCCGAATATCACCAAGAACCTAGTTTCTATTGGTCAAATGGTTGAGCAGGGTTTGCAAGTCAGATTTAATCCTCATGGATGCTTTGTTGAGGATATGAAAAATAAAGGTCGCTTGATAGCAAAAGGGAAGAAGAAGGGCAGGATGTTTACGTTGGATGTAGACATGCCTGGATTGAGTGCAACAATGTTTGCACATGGGACTGGTGTAGTTAGAGATATTGATATCTGGCATAAACGCATTGGTCATGTTAATGTACAATGACTTAAATTAATGCAGGCCCAAAAGATTGATGTAGGATTGCCTAAGTTCAAGGTTGCAGAAATGCATAAGATATGTGAAGCCTGTCAATTTGGAAGACAGCAAAGGAAACCATTTCCTAGACATGTTCAAGAGAGTAAGAGGCCATTGGAACTAATCCACTCTGATGTGTGGACTACTAAAACTACATCTATTGGAGGCTATCATTATTTTGTCACTTTTATTGATGATCACAGTAGGAAAGCTTGGGTGTATTTTATGAAAAAGAAAAGTGAGGTGTTTGGGCATTTCAAAGCTTTTAAAGCTATGGTTGAAAAGAAAATAGGATTGCAAATAAAATGCCTAAGTTCAAATGGAGGGGGAGAGTTTGCAAGGTTCCTGCAAGAGCATGGCATAAAGCAGCAATATTCATGCAATCATACCCCACAACAAAATGGACTTGCACAAAGGAAAAACGGGAATATTGGAGAGGTAGCTCCTGCCATGCTCAACGAAAAAGACCTGCCATATTATTATTGGGCTGAAGCAGTTGCTACAGTAGTCTAGATAATGAATAGGACTCCCACTACTACAATACATGGCATGATGCCAGAGGAGAGGTATATTGGTAGGAAACCAGATATTTCTCATTTGAAAGTTTTTGGTTGCATTGCCTATGTTCATGTGCCAGATGAGTTGAGATCCAAGTTGGATCCAAAAGCTAAGAAGTTCATCTTTATTGGTTATTCTTTGCAGCAGAAAGGGTATAGATGCTATAATCCTTCTACGCAGAGATGTTGTTTTTGATGAGATGAGCAACTGCTATAAACCAGTAAATGTGATTGGTGATTTAGATGCACAAAATGGTAATGCTACATAGAATTCATAGCAGCAATTACAAAATATTAGTGGACCTGTAGTGTCCTCTAGCAATGGTTCACATACTTCGCCATGGACAAGTAGATTGAGATCAAGAGAATCTCCTCAAAGCAATGCAGATAGTGGTATGCAAGTATCATGAAAGGGAAAAGAGAAAGTAGATCAGCCCATGGTTGATGTGAATGCAGGTCACTCTTATGTGGATGGTGAATCTAGTGGCTCAGAACAGAGCCTTGATGATTTGGGTATTCCTTCTGTTGTTACACCTGGAGTAAGGAAGACAAGGGATGTTTTGAGAGCACTTGGTAGTGAGCCTATTTTGGGCAGGTCTACTAGAGTTAAGTATCCTGTGGATAGGCTGAAATATAATGGATTTACAGCCATTCACTATGCCTATATGGTCAAAGTGATACATGAACCAGAACCCACTTCTTTTAAGCAAGCCATGGGAAAAGAAAAATGGGAGAAAGCCATGCATGAAGAAATGGATGCCTTGGAAGCAAATGCTACATGAGAATTGGTACCTTTGCCTAAAGACAAGAATGCAATTGGCTGCAAGTGGGTCTTTAAGGTGAAGCACAATGAAGATGGTTCTGTGAGCAGATACAAGGCAAGATTAGTTGTCAAGGGGTATGCACAGACATATGGCATTGATTATAAAGAAACATTAAGTCTGATTGCAAGGATGGCAACCGTAAGAGCAGTCATTACTATGGCTACATCAAAGGGATGGTCTTTACATCAGATGGATGTAAAGAATTCCTTCTTGCATGGTGATTTGTAAGAAGAGGTCTATATGGAGGAGCCACTAGGTCATATGCATGTTGTTCATCCTGAGTTTGTTTGCAGGTTAAAGAAAGCCTTGTATGGCTTGAAGCAACAAGCACCCAGAGCATGGTCTGACAAGATAGGACAGTATCTTGTCACTATTGGCTTTCAGATTTTCACGGCAGATTTCTCACTTTATGTGAGAAAAATAGAGAAAGGTATTATGATGCTTGTCATTTATGTTGATGATTTGATCATCACAAGTGATAGTGATGAAGATATCCTTCATGTCAAAATGCTATTGAAGCACAAGTTTGAGATGAAGGATTTGGGAGAGCTGCATTACTTCTTGGGCATTGAGGTGATTAGATCCACAAATGGGATATGGCTCTTGCAGAGGCAATATGGATTGGACATGCTGTCCAAACACGGGATGACAGGCTATAAGCCTAGTTCAGTTCCTTTGGAGCAGAATGTGAAGCTGAGCGCAGATGCAGGTGAGCTTCTGGAAGAGCCTACTATGTACCGATGCATAGTAGGAAGTTTGATTTATATGACTATTACCAGGCTAGATTTGAGCTATGTTGTTGGGTTGGTTAGTCAATTTATGTAGGCTCCAAGGAAACCGCATTTGGATGCAGCTAGACACATACTGAGGTATGTGAAGTCCACATTGCAGCATGGACTATTTTATGAGACTAGGGTTTAGATACAGTTGCATGGATACACTGATGCTGATTGGGCTGGTAGTATTTCTGAAAGACGATCTACCAGTGGATATGTGTTCTCTTTTGGGAGTGCTGTATCACTTGGAGCAGCAAGAAACAACCTATAGTTGCCTCTTGTCGAGCACAGAGGTTGAGTACAGGGGTGCAGTAATGGTTACATGTGAGGTAGCTTGGTTGCATAAGCTACTTTATGATATGCATCAGTTTATAGATGGGCCAGTTGTCATAGCAGTATACACTTGGCAAATAACCCAGTCTATCATGCTAGAACAAAGCACATTGAGGTGCATTATCACTATGTGCCATAAAGAAGTGCTTGGTTGCTCTGTTATTACAAGAACATGATCAAACGCCCCTGACACATGTAAGGGATACAAAGTCCGACACTTGGCACCCTTGGCCAAAAGCATAGAGCCCTTTTGAATTTTCCAATTCCCAGAACCAAAGGTGGTCTGAAAACCAGCATCATCTAGCTGACCTATTGAAATGGGACTCTTGGTCAGCTTAGGCACATGTCTCACATTTTTCAAAATAAATGCAAACCGATTTGCAAAAAAACTTTATGTCACCTACTCCCACTATGTCACATGCATAGTCATTTCCAAGATGCCTACAACCTGTCTTTCCACTGTCATAAGTGGAGAACCATTCCCTATGGGGAGTAACATGGAATGAAGCACCAGAATCAAAAATCCAATCCTAGGAATATCCATCATCTGAAGTGGTAAGCAACTTTGCAGATAAACCAATCCCGGTGACTAGTAATTTTTATTACACTCCTAGTGATCATGCATGCTTAAGCCCTATGGTGGGTGAGCGGTGGTTGGTAATTTTAAATGCCAGCCCGATGGAATCGTAGCCACAATAGACGTGGCTGTAATCACTCATTACCATGCACTCTAGTACTCTACTGAGCATGCAAGCCCAGTGACTCGTAATTTTTACTACAGTCATAGTGGTGGTCATGCATGCTTAAGCCCTGGCTGGTAATTTTAACTACCATAATAGCCAGGTGGAATCGTAGCCACGACAGACATGGGTGATGATAGCCACCACCATCGGTCAGTAATTCCCACAAAGTAAATCATGAATACTAATCACCTCTAATCCCTCATTACCATGCACCCTAGTACTCTCCTAAGCATGCAAGCCTGGTGACTAGTAATTTACTATACTCATAGTAATTGAAAGTGCTCTCAACGAAAGCAAGAATGGAAGAGGGAGAGAGAGAGACAGAGAGCCACACAAGCTTGGTGGGTGCAGAACCACCCTAATCTTCTTTTTCATTCATTTATATATGTGTTTGAGTATTGTACATAACCGGGGTAAAGGCACAGTGACCTTTAACCCCCACAACCTCCCACTTAAAGGACAATGTGCCTTTAAGGGAGAACAACCAGTGAGCATACTATCCGATGCCCATCAATACACAAAAATACTCAAACTGCTGACTAGGTAGACTCTTCATCAGCATATCTGCAGGGTTATCATCTGTATGAACCTTGACAAGCTCTATGCACTTGTCCTCAACCTCCCTGATGAAATGGTACCTGACCTCAATGTGTTTGGTCTTTGCATGAAAGACTGGATTTCGTGCTATCTGAATAGCACTCATGAAATTACTATGCAATGTCGGTACACCTGTATGAATCCCCAATTCTCCCACTAGCCGATCAAGCCATATAGCCTCCTTGCAACCCTCTATGGCTGCAACATACTCAGCCTCTGTGGTAGACAAAGCAACACACTTCTGTGCATGAGACATCCACGACACTGCACCACTTGCAAAGGTGAACACATAACCAGAAGTGGATCTCCTACTATCCACATGCCCTGCATAGTCTGAATCTGTGTACCCAAGTACACGCATGTCTCCTTTACCAAAGCAAATGCACATCTCCTTGGTACCCTTCATGTACCTCATGATGCACTTAACTACCTCCCAATGCCTCTTTCCTGGATTAGCCATATACTGGCTAACGACTCCCACTGCAAATGCAATGTCTGGTCTAGTAGCTATCATAGCATACATAAGACTCCCAACCGCTGATGCATAAGGAACCTTGGCCATCATGGCCCTCTCCTCATCTGATTTAGGACTATCTGTGTGACTCAGTTTCACATATGGAGGCAATGGAGTACTCACTGCCTTCCCCCCCTCCATATTGAAACGCTGCAATACTTTTGTAACATACTCTTTTTGTGAAAGCCAAAGGAGTTTCCTACTCCGATCACGCGTGATGCGCATACCAAGAATATGACCTGCAAGTCCCAAATCCTTCATATCAAAGGCTTCATGCAACTTCGCCTTTAATGCATCTAGCTCATAAGTATTCTTGCTAGCCAATAGCATATCATCCACATATAGTGCCAAGATTATCAGGCTATTATCCTTAGCTCTTTTAGTGTAGAGGTAGTGATCAATTTCACTCCTTCTAAAACCCTGGGACCGAATGAAAGCATCAAACTTCTAATACCATTCTCTAGGCACTTGCTTAAGACCATAGAGACTCTTCTTCAGCTTGCAAACTAAATGTTCTTTGCCCTTTTCTTCAAAGCCTTCCGGCTGTACCACCATGTAAATTTCCTCATGCAAATCCTCATGTAAGAAAGCTGTCTTGACATCCATCTGCATAAGCTCCATATCCTCTGATGCCACTAGTCCAAGCATGCATCTAAGTGTGGTCATCTTCACAACCGGAGAGAATATCTCATCAAAGTCCACACCCTTCTCTTTCTTGAACCCTTTAGCAACCAAACGGGCCTTGTACCTAGGCACATCATCACCTGTGACCTTCATTTTGTAGACCCATTTACATGGCAATGCTTTCTTTCCATGTGGTAAAGAAACCAAGTCCCAAGTCTTATTCTTCATAAGTGAACTCATCTCTGATTGCATAGCATACTTCCACTTGTGTTGATCCTCCCACATCATAGCCTCTCTGTAGCAAGAAGGCTCCCCGCAATCAGTAAGCATCACATAGTCTACCCCTGGAACAAACCTATCAGGTGGTCTAGACACTCTAGATGATCTTCTCAAGGGTATTTCAGCTTGCTGTCCCACTTGCATATCAGCCACATTTGGCTCATCATTTCCACCAATTGATGATCCATCATCTACCCTTGATTGTATACCTATGGGAGTACTTGGTGGCACCATTTCTTGCACATTTGGTGCATGGACAACTTGTTGTCTATCAACATATGTAGGTGGATTCACATCCTGGAAAGTGATTCTCCTCATTTCCACATCCCTCATGGGTGACTTATGCATCTTCTTCTCATTGACTTCTCATTGAAGACTACATCATGGCTGCATATGATCTTCTTTGCTTCTGGATCCTAGAGACGATAGCCCATCTCTCCACTTTCACCATAACCTAGAAAGATGCATTTCCTAGACTTAGGATCTAGCTTCTTTCGAAGCTCTTTTGGCACTGTGCATATGCCTCACACCCAAATATGTGCAAATGAGAGTAAGAGGGCTTCTTGCCACTCCATGCCTCTTCAGGAATACCACCATCCAAACTCTTACTAGGTGATCTATTGATCACATGCACTGCAGTCTTCATTGCCTTAGCCCAAAAACCACCAGAAAGACTTGCATTGGAAAGCATGCATTGCAAACTTTCTTGAATGGTACGGTTCATCTATTCTACAACTGGATTTTGCTCTAGAGTACAAGGGGATGTGAGCTCCCTCTTAATCCCACGTGTATCACAGAAATGCTGAAAGCCATGAGAGAGATACTCTCCACCATTGTCAGTCCATAGGCATTTAACCATTCTACCTGGCTGATTCTCAACCAAGGCTAGCCATTTCTGAAATACCTAGAACACATCACTCTTCCGAGCTATAGCATAAGCCCACACTTTCCTAGTTGCATCATCAATGAATGTCACATAGTATTTAGCCCCGCCTAATGACCGTGTAGGCATGGGACCACATACATCTGAATGCACCAAATCAAGCATTTCAAACTCTTTCTTTCCCCTTCTTTTATGGGCTGATTTAGTCTGCTTCCAATAGAGACAATGCTCACAAGATTCAAAATCAGAGAAACTCAAATGCGGTACATAACCCAAATGGCATAAGAGTTTCATTCCATTCTAGCTCATGGGCCCCAACCTGCAATGCCACAAAGAAGTGCTTGGCTGCTCGGTTATTGCAACAACATGATCAAATACCCCTGATACATGTAAGGGATACAATGTCCCACACTTGGCACCCCTCGCCAAAAGCATAGAGCCCTTCTAAATTTTCCAACTCTGAAAGCCAAAAGTGGTGTGAAAACTAGCATCATCTAGCTGACCCACTGAAATAAGACTCTTGGTCAGCTTAGGCACATGTCTCACATGTTTCAAAACAAATGCAGACCCATTTGCAAAAGAAAACTTTATGTCACCAGCTCCCACTATGTCACATGCATAGTCATTTCCAAGATTCACACAACCTGTCTTTCCACTGTCCTAAGTGGAGAACCATTCCCTATGGGGAGTAACATCGAATGAAGCACCAGAATCCAAAATCCAATCCTAGGAACATGCATAATCTGAGGTGGTAAGCAACTCTACAGATAAACTAGACATGAAGAGAACGTCATTATCACTATCATGTGTGACAACATTGATCTCCTCGATCTTCACTTTTCCTTTGTCCTCCCTTGGACTCTCTTCCTTTTGATTTGCACCCCAATTTGCATTCTTTTTCTTATCCTTTTGCTCTCTTTTCAGCTTGTAGCAATCCTTTTTCATATGGCCCTTCTTGCCACAATGGTAACACTCAATGTTCCATGCCCTAGATTTGCTACGAGACTTCCCTCTTTCTTGGGACTTCCCCCTGAACTATGATCTGCCCCTTTGCACATTTAAGGCTGCATCCTACTTGTTGCCATCCATAGACTTCCGTCTAATCTCCTCGGCCAACAAGCTACCCACAACATCATCAAATTTCAGTACTCCACTAGGTGCAGAGTTACTGACAGCTGTACGGAAGGTATCCCATGAGGATGGCAATGAACATAAGAGAAATATTGCCTTAGTCTCCGCATCAAAAGTCATTTTCTGAGCCTGAAGCTGGCTGAAAATAATATTGAATTCATTCAAGTGAGAAGCAATGGAGACCCCTTCCTTCATCTGCAGCTCAAACAACCTCTTCATGAGGTAAACTTTATTAGAGGCAGTTTCCTTCTCATAAGTGGCACACAGTTTCTTCCACAAATCTTCCGTAGTCTGCTCATTTACTACTGTGAAATAAACTGACTCTGCAAGATGAAGTCTAATAGTAGACTTTGCTAATGCATCCAACTCATTCCAATCATCCTCAGACATATTCGCAGGCTTAGCTTCAATCCCTGCCAAGGGTTTAATCTGCTTCTTTTGAATAAGCACATCCCTTATTTGTTCTTTCCACAAAGAAAAGTTTGTCCCATCAAACTTTTTAATGCTGAAGAACTCCTTTTCAGACATGGAAGAGGATGCCATGATGTAAATGAAACAAAATCCCAAATGCTAGTGCCTCAAGAGAGAATCACACCAAATACCAGGTGCACCCAAATGTGTATGCCACAATAGACTGAAATATCACCAAAACTCAAAGCTCAAAGCATCTGACTCATGTGCATATACTATGCATCCATATGAGCAAATCTGGCCCAAAAGAAAATGCCAACTACAATGGCAATCCAAAATGCCAATAAGTGTAAAATGACTCAAGCATAAACACCGTCCACTGGCATATGCATTAATAATATCTCATCCAAGAGAGCATAGCACTATCAGTGCATCACTTGCAATGTGTCAAAGTTGTCCCTCAGCATAAAATAGCATCCATGTGCAAAGCGTCCATAAAAATAGCATCCCACAAGGCAATTTGGGCCTATCAGTGCATCCAATAAGGATTGTAATGCATCCAAATGGCCTATAAATCATCCACTGCAACCCAATGCATACCACGAATGAGCGCACACTGCTCAGACTGCAACCAGAGTGATCTGCATAAGGTATGCTCAAGAAATCATAGTCCCATGGTAATGACCGCTACTAAAAATAGAACCTCAGATGCCTCTAAACATGGGCGCCATTGCATAATAGGACTCAGCAAGAAAATCTACAAATATCTCTCTTCTGCTAGAACTCCAAAATCCCAACCGATGAGTGAGAAATGGGAGTCAACACTTATCCACTGCCATGTGGCATAAATCTAAGGTTTCAAAACCTTAGAATGAAAAATGCATAACAGAGAGACAAAATCGAATACACAGAGATCTATAACTCTGAAAATCCTCCACCGAATCACACAAGAACTGATAGGTAGGGGTTTTTGGGCGTCCGGAACGCAATGGGATAGACGGTTTTGGAAACCATGGTCTCAATCACTGGGTCCAACACATGGACTGAAAAACGTTTTTGGAAACAGAGCTATTTGTAAACTCCACCAGAGTGCGAATGATGAGCAACATAGAAGTTTTAGGACTCTTGAGTCCACTGGAACTGACAAATCTGCAAATAGTTGCTCCAAACTTGAGTTCCAACACCCGGGCAAAAAATGCAGAAACTGACACAGTGAGTCAGAAATTCAATGAAATGATCCCAGATTCAAGAATGAAGGTGTTTCCAAGCTCCTGAAGTGAAGTGGACACCAAAAGCAAGCAATAGTTGCCTCTACAAGTCAATACGGAGTCTCTGTCATCGAACGGAATAGGGAAAAGCTCAAAAAACGACTTTTTCTTTGAAACCACTTAACAGGCTCACAAAACCACTTTGAAAAGCCAAAGTGACTTTTCCAAAGGTTCCTCCAAGGTCTCTGCACACTCGGATGTAAGTAAAGTCACCCAAAAGCTTCCCACAAAGCTTCTCCTTCCTCCCACAGAGCTGCTGAGCTTCAAGCATTCACGCACGCTCAGCCAGATCACCCGGGCTCTGATACCAGTTGAAAGTGCTCTCAACAAAAGCAAGAATGGAAGAGGGAGAGAGAGAGATAGAGAGCCACACAAGTTTGGTGGGTGCAGAACCACCCTAATCTTCTTTTTCATTCATTTATATATGTGTTTGAGTATTGTACATAACCGAGGTAAAGGCACAGTGACCTTTAACCCCCACAGTAATCATGCATGCAAGCCTGATGGTTGTAACTAGAAGTTGTGTACTTGTAGTTCATAGTGGTGGCTGGTAATTAACTACCAGCTTGGTGGGTCTTAGCCGCAACCACAGACGTGGCTAGGAATCTTAGATGCCATCACCTCTTATCACTCATTAGCATGCAAGTCAGTACTGCTGCCTTGAATTAATCAAAATTTGGGCCAACCACTGTGGTGACTCTCACCTTGACAGTGTAGTCAGGCTACAACCATTGTGGTGGCTCTTACCTTGATAGTGAAGTTGGGCTACAAACCGCTATTCCATTCCCTTAACCATTTCATCTTCTATCCCTCTTGACCATTTCATTCTTTCTTGCAATCTCAAGCCTCCACTATTCCATTTCCTTCACTGTTTCATATTCTATCCCTCTCGACCATTTCTTTCTCCCTCACAATCAGACTGCAAACTCAAGCCTCTACTATTCCATTTCTTGCATTGTTTCATCTTCTATCCCTCTCGACCATTTCTATCTCCCTTGCACTCTTCTTGTAACTTCTATCCCCTCTTGTAATGGACCCTGCATAGTGGGAGCTCCTCACACAATCTTTTCTCCCCTTTGCAATGCAATGCGAGAGCCCCTCCTCCCCTGATCTCGAGATCATGACATATGGGATCTCCTCTCTTGCTCTTCAAAATCCCAATTTGGATGCTCTCCAAAACTTCACTAGGTTGGTACAAGAGGTGAATGTGTAGGAGGGGAAACTAGTCTATCAAGGTTAGAAGATTACCATCAATGAAAGCGTGATTGAAAATGCTCTAGGAATTTCTGGAGGTAGTTTGCAAGCACACTTTTTCAAGAAGAAGTGAAAGAGACAGGATATTCTAGATGTATACCCCAACGCTCACATTAGTAAAGATGGTGGAGTCAATATTTCAAGCTTGCGAATAGACCTCCAAGATGTGTTGAAGAAAACCATTCACTCCTTTCCTGATCTAAGAGAAATCTACAAGTTCTGGTAGGTTTAAGTAGTAGTAGAGCAATTAAAAGCATGTGATGTATCTTTCTCAAGGGCGATCTCCAAGAGCGTGTTAACCAACCTGAAGAATTGTGTGGATGGCAAATCCCAATTGTCATCTCAGTCCCTTATAGTTGCAATGCACCTGATGGCATCTACTCTCAAAGGGATTTTTGAGCAATACGATAAGAAGATGTCTGAGAAGGTGAATTTTCTACAAGAGAAAGCCAATGATGCAGCAAAGGCAACGCAACTTGACAAAAGTCTTAGGGAAGGTGTAGAAGCCAAGGTAGAGGAGGCACATAAAAAATATAAAAAAATACTACATTCTACCAATATTGTGAAACTTAAAAAAATGAGCTTGAAAACTTTCACAAGATTTTATAATAATATGTAAGCATAGCTTCAATAAAAGCATATGTAAGATGGACATGATTCCCTTAACAGGAATATTAACTGACCAGCCCTTTGAGAAATGAGGCATAGATTTAATCGGACCAATAAGGTCAGCAACTAAGGGAACAGGGGCTAGATACATTATTTTGGCCATAGATTAGTTCACCAAGTGGGTAGAAGGGAGAGCCACTATGTAAGCTGATGCAAGATCCACGTGGTTTGGATATCCAATAGAGCTAGTCAACAATCGGGGAGCTCATTTCCTCAATGCAACTATAGCAATTCTAACCAATGAATTCATGAGATTATACATAGGAAATCAAAACCATACTATCCCAGGGCGAATGGCCTAGCTAAGAGCTCAAATAAAACTTGTTGCAAGATTATAACTTGCACACTCACAACAGCCTCCCATTGATCCTGGACAACCCACCCAACAAGCCCCCAAACCCGTCTCACCCCCCCTTTTTTGTACAAATCTTCCCGAATACTCTTCCAATGCCTCCAACACTAGCACTGCATAGCATGATACCTCCTTGTCCATCTCCTCTACTGCCTTGGTCGACCTCCCTAGATGAAGCCCTCAATACACTACTCAAGTCGTTCCATTTTGTACATACACTTGCTGACACAGCTCCCATAGGGACTGCTGAAGAGGGCCCAATGCCTATGGAAGATGATGAGGTTCCTCCATCTCGTCCCTCCTCCCTACCAGAAGATGTTCAATGGATACCTGACCTGCAATGGTTCTAAGAAATTCCTGACAATGCACTCATGCACCACTAGAAGATGCATCTTGAAGGCTCTCGCCTCCACCTCTACTAAATCCTAGAGGTCCACCCCCTAACACAGTTCATTACCTAGTCCTTCAATGACTAGCGGTGCACACATCCAAAGCACACATGAGGTTACCACCTCTCTCCCGATGCTCCAATCCCCCTCATTGATGCTAGCCTCTAGCTTCATTGGCACCTTCCTTTTTTAAAAGAGGAGCAATTTTGGCGCTACGACTACAGTGCCCACATCGAACGATGGATCCGTCCCCTGTACATGCCCATGGAATGTTGGATGACTTGGGCTGAGTTCTGGGCCGAGTTCTACAAGCTCCAACAAAAGGACCCCAACATCTTGTACAATTTTTCAAAAGAGATGACTCAAGAGGGATTTTGCTTCCATCTTCATACCTTCAATGACACCTATGGCTCCGCCCTTGATCTTGCAGTCATAGCAATGGTCCGATTCAACCGCCTTATTCTCTTACTCCTCTTGTGATCTCCCCACCCATAATCGGCTAATTGATGACACACTTCACAATTTTAGCAATTCAACATCTACCCCATTCAGTTTCAAAACCTTCGCCTCTACCTCTGAGTACACAATCTCCATGGCCATCACATTCGCACATATGAGGACATGCACACCACTCATTTTTTGAAATTCTACTCGTACTTGTCTCGGCTCACTCCCCATCAATTGGACCACTATAGTCCTCCAAACAGTCCTCTCCACCCATCTCCTCTAGCGTGACTGATCCAAGGGCGGCTCAGTAACAGGAAGGGATGAATGTTAACACCCACAGAGTACAGTCACAAAATGCATAGTAATGAGTTATTAAATGTGATTAGGCTTTATGATTTACTTAAATGGTTGTAGCCATGGAGGGAGCACATTTACAGGATTTACAATATTTGTGCCACAAATAGCCCAAATGGTTACAAGCCTTATCGGGTTTGAGCCACAAATAGCTCAAGATTGGCTGGCCTTGCCACTCCACGTTTTGAGCCTTGTAAATGGGTTTTGAGCATCAAATGGGTTCGGACTTAGAGGCGCGAGGTTAACACAAGTGCTGTTTGGGACCCGATTAGGAGCACCTCCTAATGCCAGGATTGTCCCAAGCACTCTTATATGGTTAACACAAGTGCTATTTTTGACACACAAAGAGTGGAACTATAAAGGAGAGATGGAAAGGATAGTGAAGATGCCTTGGCACCCTACGGGCCCAAGAGCCTTGTGAATGTAAAGAAAGGAAGAGTGCAAAAAGGAAAAGGGTTATTCCTCCCTTCAAAAGGTGACTTGTATAAAAGGCCTCAGGGGGGTCACTCATCATATGTAACCCTATCACGTGAGTTCAACAGAAGGATTTTTTTAATTTCTAAAATTTACACAAATAAATATACATAAGGGACTATTTAAAATAGTTTTGGAAAAAATTTACAGATTTGTATAGAAAAGGGGTACATTTTATTAATGAAATTTTTTACAAATAAGGGACTTTAAATATAGGCCTTGAACGCACGTGATATAGAGGGTTTATACATAGTGACCCCCCCGAGTAAAAGGCCTAATGGTTGACTTTGGTATTCATTGTTGTATGCACAAGTTTGGAATACAAGCTCCCTCGTCTCTTCCAAGAGTGTCTTTGGGTGCTCTCTTGTTTCCTTTGTAGTGCCTTTGTTTTTGCCACTCCATCCCCCTTCACTCTCTACACCCCTCCTCCTTCTCCCTCCCTTCCCCCCTCTCTTCTCCCTTCTTCCCTTCCCTCTTTCTCTTTTGGAAATACATTCCAACAATCCGAGAGCTGCTTGAGAGACACATGTGGACAACTCGTGCCTTGCATTGCTCCCACAAGGAGTAGCTTGGAGTGGAGGCTCCATCATCATTCCTTCAAGATCCCCATGACACGTGAGTCATCATTGAGACTACACAATTGCCATCGGAGTGAAGAATGTGAGCTGTGGTGTCATGATTGGTGGGAGCATTCGAGGCAACAACATCAAGCCATTCAGGTGATTACGAGTCTCAAGTCTTCACAAGCTTAAGCCTACACCCTAAAGTTCATAGAGTAACAACCCTACCAACACCTCAGGAGATGCACGCCCAAGAGGCGATGCTCTATATCTTGAGAAATGGCCTACAGAAAAGTGAAACGGGCACACAGCTTAGACCAACTAGCTACAAAGAAGGCAACATTAGTTATGTTGGTGTCCCCTCAAGCAAGGGAGAAATGGCTTGGGCGCACAATGTCAAAGATGTTGTAAATCAGAAGGAACAACATGGCTCTCGCAGTGGTTGAACGTAGAGAAGAAGCAATGCACCATCATCCCAATCCCAAAAGTATGTGGGCTTCAATAGAATGTAAGAAAAGGAGAGACAACTTAAGTGTGGAATTCATTGCTACAGTGATGACATTTTGGCACAAAAATATGAGAGTTTCTCCAAGACGCAATGTGTTTGAGGAGCACATCATACACATGGTAGATATAATGCAGGTCAGTGGTGCCTAAACCATCCCAGTGGTTGTTTATGATTGAGCTTTGGGATAGTTTACTTGTTTTATTTCTTAAACCAGGCTTGAATGTGATTGTACTAAAGTAGCCCGGTGGTTGGAACATCATGCAAGCGTAGGTTGGTTCACCTCAATTGCTAGTTATGTGATTGTCCTAAACCAGTATGGTTAAACAGACATTACTTGTTGTCTAGCCGGGTGGCGTGGTTGACCAAAAATTAACAATAATATATTTCAGAATAGAATAGCAATATATTATTATTTTACTAAACCATCCTGGTGGTTGGAACATCATGCAACCATGGCTGCTTCAGCTCAATCACCAATTATGTGATTGTCCTGAACTAGCATGGTTGAATAGACATTAGTTATTGACCAGCACGGTGGTTGAAATTATTGGGTTTCTTAGTACTTAAATTTGTTAAATTTAATTTCTTGCTATACAGGTCATATACCACTATTTCTAGACTGGGATGGTTTGTACTTAATGTGATTGTCCTGAACCATCCCAGTGTTGGTTCAAGACAAAGGGTTCAAGACAAATAGCAAGCAGTTAACTGACATAAATTTTGATTGAAATTGTAAAATTTAGAAATGAAAATCAATATATTTCTATTTTCAATTGTGAAATTTATAAATGAAAAGCAATATACTTGTTATTATGTAATATGCAAAGTTGAGACCATCAAGCTAAACCAACCTAGTGGTTGAAATTGTGATAGTGTCCTAAACCATCCTGGTGGTTGAAATTGTGACTATCCTAAATGTGTCCTAAACCAACCCAGTGGTTGGCTGTCCTAAACGTGCCCTAAACCATCCTGGTGATTGAAATTGTGACTATCCTAAACCAGCCCGGTAGTTGAAATTGTGACTGTCCTAAATTAGTGTTGTGGTTGAAATTGTGATTGTCCTAAACTAGTGCGGTGGTTGAAAATTATTTTGCTTCATTATATTCTTTAATTAGACTGTGTTTTGCCTTGTTTTAGTAGTGCAAAAATGGGGCTCATTGTTCTGTTGTTCCCGCATGTTGGGTCAGCTCAGATGGAGTTGTATCTCAAGTTTATGGATCAAAATCTGGACATTTGAATTGGGCAAAGGAGCTTTGAGCATTGTAATCCCTGGCACATGAGGAAACTCAAAGACAAGAATGTTTTTTGTTGCAACACACATATAGACTTTGAACTATCCCAACAAGATATGAATAACTTGAGATCTGGTCGTGTTGGAGCATTGCTCCATGGGGATCGATGCCCATGCCTCCCTGATGAATGCACAGTTTGTAGGCCACCTATATCCTCATCATATGAGCCAACAGAATGCATTCGTGGCACATGCAAGCATTGCAAGAGGAAGCTGAAGAAGAAGACATTTCATTCCTATCCAAATGAAATGAGGGAAGGCAACCATATTGCTCTAAAATGGAGGAGATTTGAAAATGTCAATGTTGAAGGATACAATAAAAAGAGATGGCTATACTATCATATAAGAGCACTCTGCCAAGGGAGCTTCTAGGTCATGTGCTTCAATCCATCCCAAAACATGTGCTTCACAATTTCACGGCTAGTTGGCAGGATAAGTAGTTCAGGACATGACTTGCTAATTTTCCCCATGACACTATTGTCTTTGTCATATATTTTGCTACAAATTATTCATTTCAAGAACAAAATGAGATATAAAGTGCTCACTGGTACAAACACACATAAAAATTCTTGTGCATATCATGTACAATCATTTGCTTGATTCTTTTATGCCTGATTCCAATCTACTTTTGCTGATTCACGAGAGTCCAAGTCACTAGAATGCACAGACCATTTCTACATTTCAGATGATAGGAAACATAACACCTTATTTGTGCAACATGCTTTTCTACAACATCGGGAATGACTGAAAAAGGAAAATCCCCATGCAAAAAATATAAAACAACATTGGGTGTGGTCAGATGGTGCTGCCTCTCAATTTAGATCAGCCCATGGATTCTACTTTGTCTCAAGGTTCAAATCCTTGACCAGTCTAGACATTTGGGTTGAGCCATGGAAAGGGTGAACATGATGGATGTGGTGTTGTTATTAAGCAAGATCTGTTTAAAGACCAATTAACATGCCCTCAAGAAAAACTCAATGATGCCCATGATGCTGTAACATCAATTACATCCAACCTCTCCATAGGCGCGCATTCAACATACTATAAACAAAGCCTTAAGAATAGTTTAGTATGCACAATGTTCCATGAAGTGAAAGTGGATGAAGTGCAAAGGAGAAGTTGGAACGATTGCAAAAAAATTAAAGGAGTTCGTGGTCTACACAGCATATGGGGCTTTTCAAACAACCAACTAATTAAAACAAGCAAACTTTCTTTTTTCTGCAGTGTGTGCATCATAGGGGATCATGGAAATTGTGATGACATTATAGCTGTGAATACATGGGACCGAGTTCAAGTTTTCCCTCTATGTTTAGATGGAGTGACAAACAATGGAGAGACAAATGAGTCACCACAGTTTGGGGAGAATTTCGATGACCTCATTGACTGTCTCAAAGAGGGGGATAACTTTGTGATTGTTGGTGTCTCTGGGGAGAATGACAAAGATGACCCATAGTTTCCGTTGCAGTGCACAAAACCTAAGCACAAGGTTGAGAAAGCATTTAAGGATAACTAGGGAACAATCTATGGGAAGTGGGATGTAGTAGTCAAAGCTTTTTGGTACATAAAAACATCCAAGAGAGGCCGCAACTAGGAACTGCTACATAAGAGTCCACAAACATTTGTGTACTCTCATCTAGTAAGAGCTATTAAGTTCTAGATGCAACCGGTGCAAGAAGGGCAAGAGTGTTTTCAAATTGGATTTAGACACGCATGAGCACATCTTGGGGTGTTTTGGAGTGGTGGACAAGGACAATTGAGATAGTACTAAGAAAATGTAGTCTTATTGAAAGGAAACGATATTCCACTTACCCTAGAAAGTGAAAAAAGTGTTTGAGACTATGCTTCTTTTAGTAAATCCCAAACTAACCACTACACTTGCTTTTGTAAATCCCAAATGATAAATCCCATGCTTTTTAGTATATCCCAAAAAACGTCCATGCTGGTTTTATTAAATTGTTTTTGTAAATCCCAAACAATAAATACCATGCCTGTTTTTAGTATATTCCAACAACCAATGTGCTAGTTTTATTAAATCCCATAATGAATCCACACATCCACAAATCCATTTATCTTGCAATAATAGAAGCAAACCACCACATTGGTGGCTGTTAATATCCTAGTGCAACCAACCATCGTGCTTTGCCAATCACTCATCTTGCACTACTATCATGCTATCCCCGCACTAGTGCCATGCTATCCTAAAATTTTTTGCACAGTGCTATATTAAAAGAATCCGGTTATCTTTAACTATTAGATTTCAACCACTAGGCTACTTAAAACATTTAGTTACTAACATGGAAGCAAGTCAACACAAAATTAGGTATTACGAGCACCATAGATCATGGATGATGGCAGGCCGAGAAAGTCCATAAGTCCAAGAAGTGCCTACAAGATTTAAAATTTTTTAAAAATACGATGACATTTTGCAGCTCAAGAAAATTCCAAACTCCCAACTATCTTATCAACTCTCTATAGCATGCATCTCCCAGCTGTTTAGACTAGTCTGATAAACTTGTCTGATAAACTCATCTGATAAATTTGGGCTAGTAGGAGAAACAATAGCTAGGGAAATTAATATTCATCATCTTTGCTGACTATCACAGACCTCTTCACACACTCGGATCACACATTGCTTGCTTGTCTCTGCCAACTTGTACACCCCTAGTAACTCCTCCTTTCGGTTGGGTTCCTCTTCATCCTAGTATTTGCGCTCTATACAACTTTTTGTCTCTATCATCTCCTACCAAAAGAAACCTACATCAAGAGCTTGACATGTACCTTAAAGGAGCAAGAGAAACAATAGCTAGGGAAATTAATATTCATTGTCTTTGTTGCTGACTCCAAGTAATACACCCACCATAGAAGCATGCCCTCCTTGTAGCTATTTTCCTCCTTCTTCTTTGGGTCTATTTCTATGAGGAGGTCATCCAACATAGGTTTTAGATAGAACAAACCATTCCAAAGTCTTTTGGGTATGCCATAGATTCGCAGTAGGTGGATTGGTGTACATAGTTTTGGGGCTAGATTTCATAATGGTCTCTTAGTTGTGTTTGTACTGCACTTAAATAGGGAGAGAGTTCATTGAGCCCAACCTTCTCATTCTTCATTCTCACATTGGTTGTCTAATCGAAATCTTTTGTCTCACACTAGTCGTCTAATCGACATCTTTTGTGTAACATTAGTTGCCTAATCAAATCTTTCAGTCTCACATTAGTTGTCTAATCAAAATCTTTCATCTCACATTAGTTGTCTAATCAAAATCTTTCATCTCACATTATAGTCCTTGGTGTGTCAAAGGATATTATCTAGTCACATAGTTGACAAGACATTGCCCAAAAAAACTCTGGAGAAGATTAATAATTCACTACACACATATTACATAGAGTACATCTCAAAGACTCCTTTCCTTCATCAGATTATAGATTCTCAAGGATTCCTTTCCTTTAGGGGGTTGGTTCCACATTGCTTTGAGTAGGTCACCTTTTTGAACTCCTTGATTGTAGGCTCAGCCCTCCTTACTCCTTTCCTTGCTCCTTTCTAGAAGGGGGCTGGTTCCAAGTCCTTCAAGGGCTCAGCTCCTCCCTTAATCTTTCCCTTATTTGCCAACTTCTTGGTTGTAGGCTTGGACCTTCTTGCTCCTTTCCTGAAGGGGATTGGTTCCTCCCTTCAAGCTCCTTTTCCTTGTATTGTGGCCTTCTTCAATTTGATCTTCTTGTCTTTTGCATTTTTTGCCCAAATGGCAAATTGAACTACAACATCTGCTTTCTTGTCGTAGATAGTTGTAGTAGGAAGGCACATTTGATCTGTCCACGACCTAGGCAATGGCAAATGGCATTCTCTACATAGTGATCTTGCATGCACAAACACCCCGAAGCAAAGAATATGCACAAGGTGGTAGCACGCAGGCCATCAGATCATGCAATCATCTATGATGGGGGTATTGTTAAAGTGGAGCACAATGAAATCAATGGATCATAAGCAGAACACTTTATTCATGGAGAATGCCCAATATATAGGCAAGAGAGTATATGTTGTTGATATCATCTATGATCTCAGGATGGAATCCTTAGATCCTATATTCACTCCCTGATTCTCTCAATCACACCTACTAACTGACACATCATCAGTCACATCTACACACACACGTGTTCACACACTCACTCATGTGCTCAACAAACTTTTATTTTGTATGACCTGTAGAAGTAAAATTTTGACCAGCCCTCCTAGGTACAGTTGAATAATATTATGAGCTAGGTTTGCTACTCCAATTTGAGCTCAGTTGGTCCGTTGAGTGAGGAGAAAACGTGAAAAAGCCAGTCAAATTTGTAGCAGCTCCAACTAACGACGTGACGTAGCATTGCACAATTTCTTACAGGAGGATCTTCTCTACTATTCAAGACTTCTTTTGCCACCAAAATCCGCTTCATATCCTCTGTAATCAGGGCAAATTTCACCCTCCAGCCAATCTCTGTCTTTGTATGAAGATTTGTTCATATTTTGGTCAAAGAGTTGACTAGGCAATCAAAATTTGGGGCTTTTATACTTGACTAAAAGTTTTGAATATGTTTACTATGTTTCACCACAAGAACTCAATCATGAAACTTATATTCATCATTATACTCTTACTTTTCTATGCGGATGATATGATGCTTGTGCTCTCAAAGCATATGTTCTCAAGTTCCACTTGCTTGAGTCTATTTGTCAAACTCTGTAAGGCATTAGACACTGCCCATGTGGTAAGACCTTGCCTAGAATTGGATACTTTCTTCACATTGATAAAAATATTATGCTTTGGTATACCAAGAAGATACACAAAGAAGTGTTGGCTCTTTCCCATGGCTTCCACAGGAAGAGTAGGGTAATCTCAGTATGCAGGGTTCCGAGGCTTTTTGTCACCTACAGATATATCGGGGTTGTCGTTTGTAGTATACGTGTAGCTTAGGACCTCGATTCATATTCCAATGAGAGAAGTAGGCTTAAGTGTGGTAAGAAAACATAGTGCATGCATGTGTAAAAGGAACGTGTATCATCATGGTTGAGATAATGAAGGCTTTCGCCTTCATTGGGGGTTGAGGGGTTTAGGAGGAGTTTAAGGGTTAGAAGGAGGTTCCAGTAGGGGAGAATCCAGGTCTCAAAAGGGCCTCCAATTAGTGTTTCCTAATTTCAAGGGATTAGAGAGTGATTTGAGGTGTACCAATGAGAGCACTAGAAGGTGTGGGGCAATGGTATGTTGAGGTGGAGGGTGGGCAGGCCTACAGAGAGCCCCTATTGGTTGCTCCCCTTACACTAGGGACCACACCCAAACCATCCCCCCCCTCTTAACCCATGTTTGACCCTCCTACCAGGTGCACCTCCCCCACATGAGCCCAAAACTACCTTCAATGGGATGGTAGGGCCCTTGTGGTGAATTTTTCTTCTCCCCTCCCTCTTTCTAGGACCTCTGCCCCCCATTGTTCTAGTCCAGCCTACCAAATCACTCAGATTTGAACCAAATCCCATGCATTTTCCCTCTCCCCCCTCTTTCTCTGTTCCCTCCTGCTCTGGCCAACTTGCTGTAGCTCCTCTCTCTCTCTCTCTCTCTCTCTCTCTCTCTCTCTCTCTCTCTCTCTCTCTCTCCCTCTCCTATGCCTCTGTTGGAGCTGCTCTGTCCCTCTTCTTCTCCCTCTCCTATGCCTCTGTTGCTATTGCTCTGTCCCTCTCCTTCTCCCTCTCCTATGCCTATATTGCTACTGCTCTGTCCCTCTCCTTCTCCCTTTCCTGTGCCTCTGCTACTGCTACTCTGTCCCTCTCCTTCTCCCTCTTTTGTGCCTCTGTTGGAGCTACATTGCCTTGTGTAGGAGTCCCATTCTTGCTGTTGCAACTTTGCAAGCATGGTCAGGAGAAAGGCTACAAGACCACGCAATGCTGTGACCTCTTGTGTCTTCCACAACACCAAAAATGATGAGTGGATCCCTTGCACCTATAGCTTAAATGACTGGATAGTGATGAAAGGATTAGCCAAAGGTCCACATAAGCTTCCCAAGAGCAAGAGAGGTGACATATTGCATGAGTGGAAGGGGCGCATCTTGAAGTTCAAGTTTGGGAAGAAAGGATGGCTCGCAAAAGTGCAACATGTTTACATGGGAAAAGATATGCGGCTTCCTCCATCATTCAATCAATCTAGGATACCATCACACTGTGAGCCTTTCTATTTATGTACCTTTTTCACCTGTAAGTGTAATGAGTCCATTTGGAAATTTTGTGTTTGGTTTCTAAGAGCTCTTATTCATGGTGGCAGATGTTTTCCCTTTGGACCTCGAGGAGTGGGAACCAGTTGAATCATTCATAGGCAAGTTCACTGCAATTCATGAGGATTTAGGTAAGCAAATGCATGTCGGGGAGAAGTTGGCCTCCTTGCAAATGAAGAATGTGTATCGGTATAATGCAACATACATCACTCCAATGACATCATCAAGCTATGGCCGTCTGCAAACCATTGGACCACCACAACTTCAAGACATGGATTGCAGCAATGTGGACTCAAGGACTTTGCAATTGTATAAGGATAAGATTGCAAAGGATGTGGGCATGGCCATGAAGTTTACATTTGGATCCAAATGGGCAAGGTTAGCTTGGTTTAGGACAAGATTGCAAAGGATGTGGGCATGGCCATGAAGTTTACATTTGGATCCAAATGGGCAAGGTTAGCTTGGTTTATGCCTCTGCACATTTTTGCTTCTTTATTTCAGAATATACATATGCATAGAGAAAAAACTATGTGGTCCTACAAGCGTGTAGATGAAAATGTTCTTGAAGATTTACTTGGGATGAATTGGGGAACCAGGTCAGGTGACCAAAAGGGTGATCTGTTTCAATGTCACACATGTTAAGATAATGTGGTTATTAGATACCATTTGTCATGCCAAATGTTGTATTTAGCTTTTCAGTATAGGCGCTAGAAGAAAACAAATGGCCAGTGGCTTCCCCTAGACTCTCATGATGAAGACAATACGGGGGTAAGTTTGTCTATTGATGTTGAAGAGGGAGATGTCAAGAATGTGAATGTCACATCGCAATGGACTCTAAGGGATGTGCGAGAAAATCTATTGGTCATGGAAGATGGCATGTCAGAGTCCTTCTACTTTACCTTAAATGGTGGTAAGATCAGCCGCCGTGTGGAGAAGTGCATGCATAGTGCCAATTTCATTCCTCCTGTAACTTTGAAGATTGCTAACAATGTGTTTGACTAGTGCAGCATTTAATTTTTTGTCTGTCAAATCCTAGTTATTGCTTCAAAAGATGATGGACAATTAAAATAAAATGTTGTTTCTTTTAATGTTTTCTCCTTTTAGTTCATGGTGGTAAATGTTTTCCAAAAAATTTGGCGATTTTATCACATTCTCACTTTCACATTTAGAGATCCATAGAAACTCCCATCCTCAGCAGTTACTCCCTGCATCAACTGCTATTTGCCATGGATTCAGTAAAATTGCGTTCCATGACTTCATCTCACGAATTGCATTTGCAAATCATGAGGAAGAGCTATTTTTAGTGTTTGATAGGACTTTAGATGTCCTAGGCACATATATGCGAGCCAAGGATGACTTCTTAGATCTCATACTTTACATGCAAGATAATTTCTCAAATTTTTCCTATACATGTGAAGATAGTGGGAGAGAGGGAAGGAGTCTCATTTGCGGCTTTCTCACATACACAATGGGGGAATACACACAAAGGTGGAGGCTGAAAACTATTTTCCTCTTCTTAGTTGTGAAAGCCAAAAGAACTCTAGTACAAAGAAATAGAAGAACCCTATATGTGGGTCTCAAACCAAACTCAGCTAACTAAGGTAGCATACTAACTGAGCCACGAACTAGAGTAGATAAGGATAGCTGTCATCCAACTATTATTCATGGGCGGTGTACCAACCGCATCTGTAGCTAACAAGTCGGTGACATAAATGCACAACGATCACCCTGGCATATCATGAGTGGAGCTCGATATCTCAACACTCCCCCTCGAGCTCAATCCCAATTCCTACACACTAAGCAGGTCTCTGAACTTGCACAGCTTCTCTGCACCCAATGCCTTCATGAATATGTCAGCTACTTGATCCCCTATGCTGACATAAACTAGATCAATAAGACCTAGTAAAACCTTCTCCCGCACATAGTGATAATGCACCTCAATGTGCTTTACTCTAGCATGATAGACTGGGTTATTTGCCAAGTGTATACTACTCATGTTGTCACATTAAATGACAATTGGCCCATCTGTAGACTGATGCATATCATAGAGTAGATTAATCAACCAAGCTACCTCACATGCAGCCATTGCTGCACCCCTGTACTCAACCTCTGTGCTCGACTGTAGGCTGTTTCTTGCTGCTCCAAGTGACTGCAACACTCCAAAAGAGAACACATATCCACTGGTAGATCATCTATCAGAAATACTACCAGCCCAATCAGCATCAGTGTATCCATGCAATTGTATCTGAACCCCAGCCTCATTAAATAGTCCATACTGCAATGTGGACTTCACATACCTAAGTATGCATCTAGCCGCATCCAAATGCGGTTTCCTTGGAGCCTGCATAAACTGACTTACCAATCCAACAACATAGCTCAAATCTAGACTGGTAATAGTCATATAAATCAAACTTCCTACTATGCATCTGTACATAGTAGGGTCTTCCAGAAGCTCACCTACATCTGCGCTTAGCTTCACATTCTGCTCCAAAGAAACTGAAATAGGCTTACAACCTATCATCCCATACTTGGATAGCATGTCCAATCCATACTACCTCTACAAGAGCTGTATCCCACTTGGTGACCTAATCACCTCAATGCCCAAGAAATAACGCAGCTCTCCCAAATCCTTCATCTTAAACTTCTGCTTCAATTGCATTTTCACATGAAGGATATCTTCATCACTATCACTTGTGATGATCAAATCATCAACATAGATGATAAGCAGCATAATACCTTTCTCTGTTTTTCTCACATAAAGTGAGAAATCTGCCTTGGAAATCTAAAAGCCAATAGTGACAAGATACTGTCCTATCTTGTCAGACCATGCTCTAGGTGCTTGCTTCAAGCCATACAAGGCTTTCTTCAACCTACAAACAAACTCAAGATGAACAGCATGCACATAACCTGGTGGCTGCTCCATAAATACCTCTTCTTGTAAATCACCATGCAAGAAGGCATTCTTTACATCCATTTGATGTAAAGACCATCCCTTTGATGTAGCCATAGCAATGACTGCTCTTACGATTTCCATCCTTGCAACTGGACTGAATGTTTCTTCATAATCAATGCCATATGTCTGTGCATACCCCTTGACAACTAATCTTGCCTTGTATTTGTTCACAGACCCATCTGCATTGTGCTTGACCTTATAAACCCACTTACAGCCAATTGCATTCTTGTCTTCAGGCAAAGGCCGCACCAATTCCCATGTAGCATTTGCTTCCAAGGCATCCATTTCTTCATCCATGGCTTTCTCCCATTTTTCTTTTCCCATGGCTTGCTCAAAAGAAGTGGGTTCTGGTTCGTGTATCACTTTGACCATATATGCATAGTGAATGGTTGTAAATCCATCATATTTCACTGTATCCACATGATACTTGACTCTAGTAGACCTGCGCAAAATAGGCTCACTAGTAGGTGCTCTCAAAACATCCCTGGTCTTCCTTACTCCAGGTGTAACAATAGAAGGAATACCCAACTCATCATCAATGCTTTGTTCTGAGCCACTGGATTCACCATCCACATAAGAGTGACCTGCATTCACATCAAACATGGGCTAATCTACCTTCTCTTTTCCTTTTCATGATACCTACGTACCACTATCTGCATTGCTTTGAGGAGATTCTCCTGATCTCAATCTGCCTATCCATGGTGAAGTATGTGAACCACTGCTAGAGGACACTATAGGTCCACTAATATTTTGTGAGTGCTGCTGCGAATTCTATGTAGCATTACCATTTTGTGCATCTACATCAATCATCACATTTACTGGTTTATACCAGCTGCTCATCTCATTAAAAAAAACATCTCTGCTCACTGTAAACTTATGAGTAGAAGGGTTATAGCATCTATACCCTTTCTGCTACAGAGAATAACCAATAAAGATGCACTTTTTAGCTTTTGGATCCAACTTGGACCTCAACTCATCTGGCACATGAACATAGGCAATGCAACCAAAAAATTTCAAATGAGAAATATTTGGTTTCCTACCAGTATACATCTCCTCTAGTGTCATGCCATGTATTGCTGCAGTGGGAGTCCTGTTCATTATGTAAACTACTCGGGGGGGTCACTATGTATAAACCCTCTATATCACGTGCGTTCAAGGCCTATATTTAAAGTCCCTTATCTGTAAAAGATTTCATGAATAAAATGTACCCCTTTTCTATACAAATCTGTAAATTTTTTCCAAAACTATTTTAAATAGTCCCTTATGTATATTTATTTCTGTAAATTTTAGAAATAAAAAAAATCCTTCTGTTGAACTCACGTGATAGGGTTACATATGATGAGTGACCCCCCCGAGTGTAAACTACTGTAGCAACTGCTTCAGCCCAATAATAATCTGGTAGGTCTTTTTCATTTAGCATGGCTCGAGATACCTCTCCAATATGCCTGTTTTTCCTTTCTGCAAGTCCATTTTGCTGTGGGGTATGACCGCATGAATATTGCTGCTTTATGCCATGCTCCTGCAGGAACCTTGCAAACTCATTTGAGAGGTACTCTCCCCCTCCATCTGACCTTAGGCATTTTATTTGTAGACCTATTTCTTTTTTAGTAATAGCTTTAAAAGCTTTGAAATTCCCAAACACTTCACTTTTCTTTTTCATAAAATGCACCCAAACTTTTCTGCTATAGTCATCAATAAAAGTGACAAAATAATGACAGCCTCTAATAGATGCAGCTTTAGTAGTCCACACATCAGAGTGGATTAATTTCAATGGCTTCTTACTCTCTTGAACATGCCTAGGAAATGGTTTTCTTTCTTGTTTTCCAAATTGACAAGCTTCACATACCTTATGCATTTCTGCAACCTTGAATTTAGGCAATCCTGCAATAATATTTTGGGCTTCATTGATTTAAGTCGTTGGACATTAACATGACCAATGTGTTTATGCTAGATATCAATATCTGCAACTACACCGGTCCCATGTGCGTTATTTTTCATATCCTCAACAAATCATCCATGAGGATAAATCTGACCTGCAAGCCTTGCTCAACCATTTGACCAACAGAAACCAGGTTCTTGCTGATATTCAGGACATGAAATACATCAGACAGGTATTTCTTTTTCCCATCCTGCATAGACAAAGGAATTTTACCAATCTGCACAATAGGATGTGCAGTATCATCACCAGTCTCCACAAATCCTAGTCTTTCCATTTTCCTTGCATCCTGCATCCATTCTGCATGACCTGTCATGTGGTTTGATGCACCTGAGTCAACATACCACATATCATTTCTTTCTTCTTCACTTGTCACAGAATTGGTCATGTGTTGCACCACATTTCTATCATCACCCTGTCTACTAGAAGATGCATAATTGACTTGCTACAATTTTCCATTCATAATGTCATTCTACTTTTTGTAGCATTCTTTAGCCATATGACCCATTTTACCACAGTAGTAGCATTCAACATTGCTGTTTGCATTTTGGCTTCTCTACCATCCACCACGGCCTCTTTGGCTCCCCCTGCCTCTAGAGTTACCACGTCTCCTCCATATTCTTGAGTTTGCTACATATTTTGATTTCTACCACAGCCTCTAGATCGGCCTCCTCTACCTCTGCCTCTACCTCTTCCAGCATTTGAGTAGAAGATAGTTTCTTTTGAAGTTCCTCCTGAAGAAGATGCACCCCCATTTCTCTTCTCTTGAGAAATTAGAAGAGCAAACAACTCTTCAAAATCAGAAAATTTTTCACGGACGGCAATGGATGTCCAGAACTGTGCATAATCCTTTCCTAGACCATTCAAGGTCATAGAAACTAGATCATCATCTTCCACTGTGACCCAATGGAAGCAAGTGCATCTGCAATTTTCTTCACCTTCATGTGGTAGTCATTGATGCTCATATTTTCTCTCTGCACATTGTGCAACTCCTGCTTGAGTTGCATTTTTTTGGCTTGCGTATTTGTGTTGTACATTTTTGCCAAAGTATCCCATATCTCCTTTGGCGTACTTGCATCCCAAATATGCACAATCGTAGAATCTGAAATACTGATAGATGGGTAGTACATAACTTTTCTAGATCTCTCATGCCATCCTTTAAATGTCTGCATTTCCTGTTGATTAGGAACATTAGGAAGAATTGGTTCTTCTTCATTTCCTGTAATGAACTCCCAATAGCCTTTTCCCATAAGAAAATTCATCACTCTAAACTTCCATGCCTGGAAGTTGTTCTTGTCAAGCTTTTCAGTGACAATCTGTGAAAGAGAATCAGACACCATTACAAAACACTACAAAATATTCTGTCACTACAAAAAACACAGCTTTTGCCTCACACGGGCAGATCTGCAAAACTGGCAAAAGTGGTATTTGACCACACAGTCACTTCCTAGTGACGATTTTACATCAACAGGAAATAAGGATGATTCTACAACTCCCAATATCTCTGCACACAGGCATATGATGCAATTTCTACAGCAACTTTTCACCGACTAGTAGAGCAATGGTCGCATAGCAAAAACAAGGCCTTTTTTGAGTGCTTGTGAAGAACTTCCGCCTTCAAAACGAGCCCTGAAATGGCCTCGAATCAGAAAAAATAAAGTCACCAAGGGCCTCGCCCAAGAGGGCAACATATACTGCCCTCTCGGCAGACCGCGAAGGGCATCTCAATCTGAGACAGTGCACTCTCGCACTTCTGGCTGTGCTACCTACAGACAGCTAACAAGTCGGTGACATAAATGCACAACAGTCACCCTGGCATATCACGAGTGGCGGAGCTCGATATCTCAACAATACACTTGACCACACTTCAAAGAGATGGGTTCCCATAGATTACATAAAGTATCTATTGGTAGAGGAACCCAAGTTTGTAAAGGGCTTGGCCTGCATTTGTGACAACCTTACAGATTAAGGGTTTAGGACAGTCGAAGTTCAAGACATCCTAGATGCAGGGATCACTGGAAATACATGCACCAAATTCCTTTCATGGGAGATGACATTCATCTTCCTTCTCTAAGAAGGAAATTTAGAGGAAGAAGCCTCATCATCTAGCACCCCCTCTATTAGAACTGCTGATCTGGTCGCCCTAGACTAGACTAGACTCAGACATCTATATGGAAGAGAGTCTTGACGATCCAATAGAGGAGATGGAAGTAGCTAAAGCATTGAGTCTACTTCAAGGGCCCCTAGTAGAGCAAGAATCTGCATCGGAGACTATTGACCTAGACTCATAATTATGGTCCTTGTCCCCCCTCATCATTGATGGAGAAGAGTACATATTCCTCCATGACATAGACATTCTTTTTGGACTACGAGAGGATGAGGCACTCGGAGTCCTATCAGGGTTCGATGTTGACACAAGTGTCAAAGATCCTAGGGTTTTAGGTACTAAAGTCCAAACAATGGAAGACTTTCTCTTGATGATGCTAGTTTCAATGAGGGATGCAGACATGTCTATATACGATGCACAACCCTCTCATGCAGAAGCTTCCACCTCCAACACAGGTCAGGAGAAAGCATCCACCTCCCAAATGGAACATCACACAGCACCTGGTTCCATCAACATTGCAAATGAGGAAGGGATAGAAGCCAATGATGTTGTAGTGGTAAGTTCGAACAATATTTTTTATTTTGATGTTATTTTAGTATAATTTGTTTTGTCAGTCTTCTAATGTTTGTTGAATTGTTTCAGGATACATTCGAGCTTGATGAATTCTCATCTCGATGGGGTAATGTTCGCAGCACATTTGGGTGATATCATTCTTTGGCCCATTACCTTGGCAAAGTCGCAGGGCATATCGTGGTCTTTCATGGCAAATTTTCTCCTCGAGGTCCTTCGGAGCTGCTAAAGTGCAAGGCATTATCACGAGCTATTGGATACTCCAACATTACTCGGAATGCCGACAAAGTCATTTTGGTACACCGCTTGGCTGCTATCAATGCCTTTGGATCGAACATTCATGGCAGGGCATTGACAGCAACAGCTATGTCTTCGGTAGCAGGAGAGGAGGATGTTAATGCTATTGTGGCTAGATTTATATCTAGGAATCCACTAGGGGATTCAAAGACCCCTATTCTTGATGTACTCAAACTAGCCAAGAAGAAAGACAGCCTATGAGGCCTTTTGTATATATAAACATATATTTAAATGGATATTTCAATGGATACATGACTACATGTCTTTATTATTTGTTTTAAGTTATCATTGCTCATCATTAATTCCATTGTATTTTGTTTGTTATTGATGATATATTTTCTCCATCATTTTAATTGTGTTAATCTATTAAATTTCTAGTCAATTTAGTATCATTTTCACCAATTCTAGGTATCAAGAGTTCATTTCTATCAAATCTTGAAGGAATTTCACCGTCGCACAGAAGGGAAAAGTGTCCGACCATCAAGAAATGGATGCCTTGGAAGAAAATGCTACATGGGAATTGGTGCCTTTGCCTAAAGACAAGAATGCAATTGGCTGCAAGTGGGTTTATAAGGTGAAGCACAATGTAGATGGTTCTATGAACAGATACAAGGCAAGATTATTTGTCAAGGGGTAGGCACAGACATATGGCATTGATTATGAAGAGACATTCAATTCGATTGTAAGGATGGCAACTGTAAGAGCAGTCATTGCTATGGCTGCATCAAAGGGATGGTCTTTACATCAAATGGATGTAAAGGATGCTTTCTTGTATGGTGATTTGCAAGAAGAGGTCTATATGGAGCAGCCACCAAGTTATGTTCATGCTGTTCATCTTGAGTTTGTTTGCAGGTTGAAGAAAGCCTTGTATGGACTGAAGCAAGCACCCAGAGCATGGTTTGACAAGATAGGATAGTGTCTTGTCACTATTGGCTTTCAGATTTCCAAGGCAAATTTCTCACTTTATGTGAGAAAAACAGAGAAAGGCATTATGCTGCTTGTCATTTATGTTGATGATTTGATCATCATAGGTGATAGTGATGAAGATATCCTTCATGTGAAAATGCTATTAAAGCAAAAGTTTGAGATGAAGGATTTGGGAGAGCTATGTTACTTCTTGGGCATTGAGGTGATTAGATCCACAAGTGGGATATGGCTCTTGCAAAGGCAGTATGGATTGGACATGCTATCCAAATATGGGATGATAGGCTGTAAGCCTATTTTAGTTCCTTTGGAGCAGAATGTGAAGCTAAGCTCAGATGCAAGTGAGCTTCTGGAAGACCCTACTATGTATAGATGCATAGTAGGAAGTTTGATTTATATGACTATTACCACGCTAGATTTGAGCCAAAAACATGGTATCGATTATGAGGAAACCTTTGCCCCTACTGCTCGCCCTAGCTGCTCACCACCACTGGACTATCTATCAAATGGATGTCAAGAGTGCCTTTCTCAATGGCTACCTTGATGAAGAAGTCTATGTGACTCCCCCACCAGGTTTTTCTCCTCCTGGCCATGAAAATAAGGTTTTCTGTCTCCGCAAAGCTCTTTATGGGCTTAAACAAGCACCTCGATCATGGTTCCACTGGATAGACACCTTCCTCAAAACTAATGGTTTTCATTCTACTCCCTTTGATCCAAATTTATATATCCATCATTCGTCAGAGGGGGTCTGCTTTATTTTACTCTATGTCGATGATCTTTTGCTTTTAGGCTCCACTCCCACTACACTTCAATTCATTAAAACTCAACTCAGCATCACTTTTGAAATGACTAATCTCGGTCGGCTCTCCTATTTCCTAGGCATGGAAGTTGTACAACATTCTGGTGGTATTTTTGTTTCTCAATAGAAATATGCTCTTCAACTCCTTGATCAAATCATTCCTCATGAGCCTAAGCTGGCTGCCACTCCCTTAGATCCCACAATAAAGCTCTCAAAAGACTTGGAGTCTCCTCCCTTTGATGAACATCTCTATCGCCAGGTGGTTGGCAAACTCCTCTGGCTCCTTCACACTCGTCTTGATCTTGCTTACTCCGTTTCTATTCTCAGTCAGTATTTTAATGAACCCAAGCTCACTCATTGGCATGCATGTATTCGTATCTTGCGGTTCATTCGTGGTACTTACTCTTATGGTTTACATTTCAGACCAGGACTAACCCTACAGGGATACACTGATTCCGACTGGGCTAGTGACCCGGACAATCGTCGTTCTCATGGCGGCTATATTTTCTCGTTTGGCTCGGTACCTGTTTCTTGGTCTAGCCGTAAACAAGAAACTGTTGCTGGTTCTTCTACTGAGGCTGAATACCGGGCCTTGTATGATTGTACCACAGAGGCCATATATCTCAGACAGTTTTTGGCAGAGCTACACTTTCCTTGTACTGAACCCACGATCCTCTACGTCGACAACAAAAGTGCCATCGCTCTCGCAGGCAATCCCATTTTTTCCAACCGCACCAAACATGTCGGTGTTCACTTTCATTTTACTCGCGAGCAAGTGGAATTAGGTACTATTCAGTTGATCTATGTTCCAGCTGCCGATAATCATGCTGATATTCTTACCAAGCCGGTTAATCGCCCCACTCTTGAGCATCTCTGCCCACGGTTGGGGATTGGTTTACCTCCTTCTTCTTAGCAGTTTTTTCTTTTTGTGTACTTAAGGAAGTGAACAAATCCCCTGCGAGGGCACTCCTTCAAGTCTTTCTTTTTTGTACCATCATCTGGGCATTTAGTGAAGATGAAAACCTACTTTGTAGGCATCTCCATCTAAATGAAAACCCTTTATTCAAAAAAAAAAAAAAAAGGCTGATGAAGAAGATAGATCACTCATGGAACACCTCTTTGCTTCTCCTATCTACATTGGACATTGAGAGGGGGTGTTAAGCCAGGCAATCTCCAATTCTAGAGGACAGGATAAACAGGTACAAACACCACTAGCCTTGTCAAAGAAACCCCGGATCGGAGGCAAAATCCACAACCAAAGATCTGTGAAAAGCCCCGGTTCGGAGGTCAAACAAAATACAAAAAATTTAAATAAAATTTAAAAAAAAAAGTTTTTGCTGGCTGACCAAATCTGGCCGAGTTTGGCAAGTCAGTTTATGCAGGCTCCCCCCCCCCCTCTCAGCCCCTCCCACCCCCTTCACCCCTCCCACCCCCTTCCCCCCCACCCACCCCCCTCCCCGCCCCCGGGTTTGATACTGTTGCATGGATACACTAATGCTGATTGGGCTGGTAGTTTTTCTGATAGACGATCTACCAGTGGATATGTGTTCTCTTTTGGGAGTGTTGCAGTCACTTGGAGCAGTAAGAAACAGCCTACAATTGCCTTGTCGAGCATAGAGGCTGAGTACACGGATGCAGCAATGGATGCATGTGAGGCAGCTCGGTTGCATAAGCTACTTTATGATATGCATCAGTCTATAGATGGGCCAGTTGTCATTTATTGTGACAACATGAGTAGTATAGATTTAGCAAATAACCCAGCCTATCATGCTAGGACAAAGCACATTGAGGTACATTATCACTATGTGCGAGAGAAGGTTCTAGTAGGTTTTATTAATCTAGTTTATGTCAGCACAATCGATCAGGTAGCTGAGATATTCACGAAGGCATTGGATGGAGAGAAGCTGTGCAAGTTCAGAGACGTGCTTGGTGTGTAGGAATTGGGATTGAGCTCGACAGGGAGTGTTGAGATATCGAGCTCGACTCATGATATGCCAGGGTGACCATTGTACATTTATGTCACCGACTTATTAGCTGTAGATGCGGTTGGTACACCGCCCATGAATAATAGCTGGATGACAACTATCTTTATGTACTCTAGTTAGTGGCTTAGTTAGTATGCCACCTTAGTTAGCTGAGTTTGGTTTGAGACCCACATATAGGGCTCACCTATTCTTTTGTACTTAGAGTTCCTTTGGCTTTCACAACTAAGAAGAGGAAAACTGTTTTCAGCCTCCACCTTTGTGTATATTCCCCCATTGTGTATGTGAGAAAGTTGCAAGTGAGACTTCTTCCTTCTCTCCCACTCCCTTCACACTCCCTCCTCCTTCTCCTCCTCCCTCCTCCTCCTCCTCCTCCTCCTCCTCCTCCCTCCTCTCTCTTCTTCCCCCATGCTCTTACACCTTCTTCCTCTTCCACTCCTATGCTCCCCCTAAGCCCTTTGTTCCTCAACCCTTAAACTCCATGATCTACAAGGGAGACGAGTTCTCCACCATGTACTCTACCCTGAACCTTGGATCCTCCTTCTAACTGTGGAACTCCTTCTCAACCTTGGAACCTCCTTCTAAACCCTGGAACTCCTTTTAACCTTGGAACCTCCTTCTAAACCTTGGAACCTCCTTCTAAACCTTGGAACTCCTTCTAACCCTGGAACCTCCTTCTAACCTTAGAACCTCCTTCTATACCTTGAACCTCCTTCTAAATCCTTAAACTCCTCCTAAACCCTGCAACCCCCAATGAAGGCAAAAGCCTGTTGAGATATTGAGCTCCACTCGCGATATGCCAGGGTGACCGTTGTGCATTTATGTCACCGACTTGTTAGCTACAGATGCGGTTGGTACACCGCCTATGAATAATAGCTGGATGACAGCTATCCTTATCTACTCTAGTTTGTGGCTCAGTTAGTATGCCACCTTAGTTAGTTGAGTTTGGTTTGAGACCCACATATAGGGTTCTTCTATTTCTTTGTACTAGAGTTCTTTTTGGCTTTCAACAACTAAGACGAGGAAAACTGTTTTCAGCCTCCACCTTTGTGTGTATTCCCCCATTGTGTATGTGAGAAAGCCGCAAGTCAGACTCCTTCCCTCTCTCCCACTATCTTTACATGGTATCAAAGCCTTGTTCGTGGTAAGGAGCTCAAGAAAGCAAACCAAGTTCGTGGTGTCCTGGTAAGAGGACCAATGTTGCTTTCCTATTTTGAGTTTGGGAGCAAATCTCTGCAGGTAGCACAACCAGAAGTGCAAGAGTGCATTGTCTCAGATTGAGATGCCCTTCGCGGTGTGGCGAGAGCGTAGTATATGTTGCGGATGTGGGCGAAGCCCTCAGTGACTTCATTTTTCTGATTCGAGGCCATTTTGGGGCCCGTTTTAAAGGCGGAAGTTCTTCACAGGCACTCAGGAAAAGGCCCTGTTTATGCTGTGCGACCACTGTTTGGCTGGTCCGTGAAAAGTTTCCACAGAAATTGCATCATATGCCAGTGTGCAAAGATATTGGGAGTTGCAGAATCATGCTTGTTGCCTGTTGATGCAAAATCGTCACTAGGAAGTGACTGTGTGGTGAAATACCACTTTCGTCAGTTTTGCAGATCTGCCCGTGTGAGGCAAAAGCTGTGCTTTTTTGCAGTGACAGAATATTTTGCAGTGTTCTGTAATGGCATCTTCTCTTTCACAGATTGTCACTGAAAAGCTTGACAAGAACAACTTCTAGGCATGGAAGTTTAGAATGACGAATTTCCTTATGGGAAAAGGCTATTGGGAGTTCATTACAGGAAATGAAGAAGAACCTGTTCTTCCTAATGTTCCCAATCAACAAGAAATGCAGGCATTTAAAGGATGGCATGAGAGAGCTAGAAAAGTTATGTACTGGCTGTCTATCAGTATTTCGGACTCTATGATTGTGCATATTCAAGATGCAAGTATGCCAAAGGAGGCATGGGATACTTTGGCAAAAATGTACAGCACAAATACGCAAGCCAGGAAAATGTAGCTCAAACAGGAGTTGCACAATGTGCAGAGAGAAAATTTGAGCATAAATGACTACCACATGAAGGTGAAGAAAATTGCAGATTCACTTGCTTCCATTGGGTTGCTAGTGGAAGATGATGATCTAGTTTCTGAGACCTTGAATGGTCTAGGAAAGGATTATGCACAGTTTCGGACATCCATTGTTGTTCGTGAAAAATTTCCTGATTTTGAAGAGTTGTTTGCTCTTCTAATTTTTGAAGAGCAGAGAAATGGGGGTGCATCTTCTTCAAGCGGAACTTCAAAAGAAACTGTCTTCTACTCAAATGTTGGAAGAGGTAAAGGTAGAGGTAGAGGAGGCCGATCTGTAGGCTGTGGTAGAAATCAGAATATGTAGCAAACTCAAGAAAACCAGTCCTATGCAGGAGGACATGGTAACTCTAGAGGCAGGGGGAGCCAAAGAGGCCGTGGTGGATAGTAGAGAGGCCAAAATGCAAATAGCAATGTTGAATGCTACTACTGTGGAAAAATGGGACATATGGCTAAAGACTACTACAAAAAGCAGAATGACATTATGAATGGAAAATTGCAGCAAGGCAATTATGCATCTTCCAGTAGACAGGGTGATGACAGAAATGAGCATCTATTTATGGTGCAGCATATGACCAATTCTGTGACAAGTGCAGAAGAATGAAATGATGTGTGGTATGTTGACTCAGGTGCATCAAACCACATGACAGGTCATGCAGAATGGATGCAGGATGCAAGGAAAATGGAAAAACCAGGATTTGTGGAGACTGGTGATGATACTGCACATCCTATTGTGCAGATTGGTAAAATTCCTTTGTCTATGCAGGATGGGAAAAAGAAATGCCTGTCTGATGTATTTCATGTCCCAAACATCACCAAGAACCTGGTTTATGTTGGTCAAATGGTTGAGCAGGGCTTGTAGGTCAGATTTAATCCTCATGGATGCTTTGTTGAGGATATGACAGCAAAAGGAAAGAAGAAGGGCAGGATGTTTATGTTGGATGCGGACATGCCTGAATTGAGTGCAGCAATGTTTGCACATGGGACCGGTGTAGTTGCAGATATTGATATCTGGCATAAACGCATTGGTCATGTTAATATACAGCGACTTAAATCAATGCAAGCCCAAAATATTATTGCAGGATTGCCTAAATTCAAGGTTGCAGAAATGCATAAGGTTTGTGAAGCCTATCAATTTGGAAAATAGGCAAGGAAACCATTTTCTAGGCATGTTCAAGAGAGTAAAAAGCCATTGGAATTAATCCACTCTGATGTGTGGACTACTAAAGCTGCAACTATTTTGTCACATTTATTGATGACTTCAGCAGAAAACTTTGGGTGTATTTTATGAAAAAGAAAAGTGAAGTGTTTGGGCACTTCAAAGCTTTTAAAGCTATGGTTGAAAAAGAAACAAGCCTGCAAATAAAACGCCTAAGGTCAGATGGAGGGGGAGAGTACCTCTCAAATGAGTTTGTAAGGTTCCTGCAGGAGCATGGCATAAAGCAGCAATATTCATGCAGCCATACCCCACAGCAAAATGGAATTGCAGAAAGGAAAAACAGGCATATTGGAGAGGTATCTCGGGCCATGCTAAATGAAAAAGATCTACCATATTATTATTGGGCTGAAGCAGTTGCTACAGCAGTTTATATAATGAACAGGACTCCCACTGCAGCAATACATGGCATGACGCCAGAGGAGATGTATACTGGTAGGAAACCAGACATTTCTCATTTGAAAATTTTTGGTTGCATTGCCTATGTCCATGTGCAAGATGAGTTGAGGTCCAAGTTGGATCCAAAAGCTGAGAAGTGCATCTTTATTGGTTATTCTCTGCAACAGAAAGGGTATAGATGCTATAACCCTTCTACACGAAAGTTCACAGTGAGCAAAGATGTTGTTTTTTATGAGATGAGCAGCTGGTATAAACTAGTAAATGTGATGATTGATGTAGATGCACAAAATGGTAATGCTGCACAGAATTCACAGCAGCAATCGCAAAATATCAGTGGACCTACAATGTCCTCTAGGAGTGGTTCACATACTTCGCCATGGACAGGTAGATTGAGATCAGGAGAATCTCCTCAAAGCAATGCAGATAGTGGTATGCAAGTATCACGAAAAGGAAAAGAGAAGGTAGATCAGCCCATGTTTGATGTGAATGCAGGTCACTCTTATGTGGATGGTGAATCTAGTGGCTCAGAACAGAGCATTGATGATGAGTTGGGTATTCCTTCTGTTGTTACACCTGGAGTAAGGAAGACCAGGGATGTTTTGAGAGCACCTGGAAGTGAGCCTATTTTGCGTAGGTCTACCAGGGTTAGGTATCCTGTGGATAGGCTGAAATATGATGGATTTACAGCCATTCACTATGCCTATATGGTCAAAGTGATACAGGAACCAGAACCCACTTCTTTTGAGCAAGCCATGGGAAATGAAAAATGGGAGAAAGCCATGGATGAAGAAATGGATGCCATGGAAGCAAATGCTACATGGGAAATGGTGCCTGTCCCTAAAGATAAGAATGCAATTGGCTGTAAGTGGGTTTATAAGATCAAACACAATGCAGATGGTTCTGTGAATAGATACAAGGCAAGATTAGTTGTCACGGGGTATGCACAGACATACGACATTGATTATGAAGAAACATTCAGTCCGGTTGCAAGGATGGCAACTGTAAGAGCAGTCATTGCTATGGCTGCATCAAAGGGATGGTCGTTACATCAGATGGATGTAAAGAATGCCTTCTTGCATGGTGATTTGCAAGAAGAGGTCTTTATGGAGCAGCCAGCAGGTTATGTTCATGCTATTCATCCTGGGTTTGTTTGTAGGTTGAAGAAAGCCTTGTATGGCTTGAAGCAAGCACCTAGAGCATGGTCTGACAAGATAGGATAGTATCTTGTCACTATTGGCTTTCAGATTTCCAAGGCAGATTTCTCACTCTATGTGAGAAAAACAGAGAAAGGTATTACGCTACTTGTCATTTATGTTGATGATTTGATCATCACAGGTGATAGTGATGAAGATATCCTTCATGTGAAAATGCTATTGAGGCAGAAGTTTGAGATGAAGGATTTGGGAGAGCTGCGTTATTTCTTGGGCATTGAGGTGATTAAATCACCAAGTGGGATACAGCTCTTGCAGAGGCAATATGGATTGGACATGCTGTCCAAATATGGGATGACAGGCTGTAAGCCTATTTCAGCTCCTTTGGAGCAGAATGTGAAGCTAAGCACAGATGCAGGTGAGCTTTTAGAAGACCATACTATGTACAGACGCATAGTAGGAAGTTTGATTTATATGACTATTACCAGGCCAGATCTAAGCTATGTTGTTGGATTGGTAAGTCAGTTTATGCAGGCTCCAACGAAACCGCATTTGGATGCGGCTAGACGCATACTCAGGTATGTGAAGTCCACATTGCAGTATGGACTATTTTATGAGGCTGGGGTTCAGATACAGTTGCATGGATACACTGATGCTGATTGGGCTGGTAGTATTTCTGATAGACGATCTACCAGTGGATATGTGTTCTCTTTTGGAAGTGCTACAGTCACTTGGAGTAGCAAGAAACAGCCTATAGTTGCCTTGTCGAGCATAGAGGCTGAGTACAAGGGTGCAGCAATGGCTACATGTGAGGTAGCTTGGTTGCATAAGCTACCCTATGATATGCATCAGTCTATAGATGGGCCAGTTGTCATTTATTGTGACAACATGAGCAGCATACACTTGGCAAATAACCCAGTCTATCATGCTAGAACAAAGCACATTGAGGTGCATTATCACTATGTGCAGGAGAAGGTTTTACTAGGTCTTATTGATCTAGTTTATGTTAGCACAGAGGATCAGGTAGCTGACATACTCACGAAAGCATTGGGCGCAGAGAAGCTGCGCAAGTTCAGAGACCTGCTTGGTCTGCAGGAACTGGGATTGAGCTCAAGGGGGAGTGTTGAGATATCGAGCTCCACTCGCGATATGCCAGGGTGACCATTGTGCATTTATGTCACCGACTTGTTAGCTACAGATGCAGTTGGTACACCGCCCACGAATAATAGCTGGATGACAGCTATCCTTATCTACTCTAGTTTGTGGCTCAGTTAGTATGCCACCTTAGTTAGTTGAGTTTGGTTTGAGACCCACATATAGGGTTCTTCTATTTCTTTGTACTAGAGTTCTTTTTGGCTTTCAACAACTAAGAAGAGGAAAACTGTTTTCAGCCTCCACCTTTGTGTGTATTCCCCCATTGTGTATGTGAGAAAGCTGCAAGTGAGACTCCTTCCCTCTCTCCCACTATCTTCACAAAGCCTTCATTACCTCAATCATGATGATACACGTTCCTTTTACACATGCATGTACTTTGTTTGCTTACCACACTTAAGCCTATGTCTCTCATCAGAACACGACCCAAGGTCCTAAGCTACACATATACTACAAATGACAACCCCATTATATCTATAGGTGATAAAAATCCTTGGAATCCTGCATACTGAGAAAACCCTGCTCTTCCTACAAAAGCCATAGGAAAGAGCCAACATTTGGCTCTTTTCTACGGATTTTGTAGGAAGAGCAGGGTTTAATGTTGGCTCTTTCCTACGGCTTTTGTAGGAAGAGCAGGGTTTTCTCAATATGCAGGGTTCCAAGACTTTTTGTCACCTATAGATATATTGGGGTTATCGTTTGTAGTATATGTGTAGCTTAGGACCTTGAATCGTGTCCCAGTGAGAGATGTAGGCTTAAGTGTGGTAAGCAAACAAAGTACATGCATGTGTAAAAGGAACGTGTATCATCATGATTGAGGTAATAAAGGCTTTCTCCTTCATTGGGGGTTGCAAGGTTTAGGAGGAGTTTAAGGGTTTATAAGGAGGTTCCAAGGTTTAGAAGGAGGTTCCAGGGTTAGAAGGAGTTCCAAGGTTTAGAAGGAGGTTCCAAGGTTTAGAAGGAGGTTCCACGGTTAGAAGGAGTTCCAAGGTTTAGAAGGAGGTTCCAAGGTTTAGAAGGAGTTCTAGGGTTAGAAGGAGGATCCAAGGTTTAGGGTAGAGTACATGGTGGAGAACTCGTCTCCCTCATAGAACATGGAGTTTAAGGGTTTAGGAGGAGCATAGGAGTGGGAGAGGAAGAAGGTGTAAGAGCATGGAGGAAAGAAGAGAGAGGAGGGAGGAGGAGGAGGAGGAGGAGGAGGGAGGAGGAGGAGGAGGAGGAGGAGGAGGAGGGAGGAGGAGGAGGAAGAGGGAGGAGGAGGAGGAGGAGGGAGGAGGAGAAGGAGGAGGGAGGAGGAGAGGGAGAGGATGGGTTGCAAGGTTGGAGGAGAGGGGAGGAGGAGTTGCAAGGTTAGGACATGCTTTTGGATGTGGAGTGCAAGGAAGCATGGACACTTGAGACAATTGCTTGGAATACCAAAGTAGAACTCAACACAATGCCCCAAAGAGTGTGGGCTTCATTCCATTATGGGGTATATATACAAGTTGGAGAGCTTCTCTCTCTACATGTAGGAAGTGTAACACATTCTCCCTCTATATGTAGAACTTGCATGTAGAACTCGCATGTAGAACGTGCATGTACAAGTTGTATGTAGAACTTGCATGTAGACTCGGGGGGGTCACTCATCATATGTAACCCTATCACGTGAGTTCAACAGAAGGATATTTTTTATTTCTAAAATTTACAGAAATAAATATACATAAGGGACTATTTAAAATACTTTTGGGAAAAATTTACAGATTTGTATAGAAAAAGGGTACATTTTATTAGTGAAAAATTTACAGATAAGGGATTTTAGAAATAGGCCTTGAACGCACGTGGTATAGAGGGTTTATACATAGTGACCCCCTCGAGCATGTAGAACTCACATGTACAAGTCATATGTAGAAGTCGTATGTACAACTTGCATATAGAACTTGTATGTACAAGTCGCATGTAGGAGTTGCATGTAGAAGTTTATGTAGAAGTCGTATGTACAACTCACATGTAGAACTTGCATGTACAACTCGCATGTAGGAGTTGCATGTAGAAGTCATATGTAGAACTTGCATGTACAACTCGCATGTACAACTCGCATGTATAACTCGCATGTAGGAGTTGCATGTAGAAGTCGTATGTAGAACTTGCATGTAGAACATGCAAGTTGTTTTTCTAAGAGGGATTATTTCTAGCCTTATGCAAGTACAAGCGGAGCTTTGCCGCTACTCTACACACACATTCTGTTCTACCTAAGTCCATGTTGGCACAGAGACAACACTTACTAATGTGCGGACCACCATAGCTTCCACATTGGAATTCTACTAGCAGGCCATTGAGTCTAATAAGTGCATCACTCCAGTGCCCTAAGAAAATGTAGAGCACATTGCCAGCATGGTTGTTCTTCTCACAAGCATTCAATGCAAATGAGCCATCTCACCTTCTTGTTGTAGCCCAATTGAGACACTTGGCTTATGAAAATTTCATGTAGTGCCAACAGGAGACTCCCTTCTAGGACCATAGCAAGGATGGTGAAGTCAAAAACTCCTAGAGTGTATTAGGCGCGGATAAAAGATATATTTTTGGCAATGTACATGACAACATCCTCATCTATAAACTCTTGGACAAGCTGCGCGAGCGTGTGTCTCCTCTCTGCAATAAAAGTTAGCTGCAACAACGAAAGACGTTTGTGCTTAGGGAGGACTTTTTGAAATAAGGATTAGTTTTGAAGAGACATGGCAGTAGGAGAATGCCAAGCTAACTAGGAATGGAATGGAAATATGGAAAGCATAATGGCAAAATGGAAAGCAAATGAAAGAACAAGTGCTAGGCAATGATAACCAAAATACTCACATGATAAAGCTTGATGTTGAATGATGTGTATCCTCAAGAAAAATACAACACTATATATTGTGACACTAGACTCTAAAAAGCCATAGTGTATATGGGATAGCTCCCAATATGACATGTGGCATGTTTAGGACTCACTAGACTATAAAACACCCCCTAGACACCTAGTACACTCATTTTTGACTCACTTTGTCTTCATATTCCAACACCCCCCTATGAAGGCAAGCTAAGAGACTACTAGAATGGAACCAAGAACAAAACATGACAATCATGGTCATCAAGATAGTGCATGCCTGTCTAGAACTAGACAAGTTTCCCACACAATCTCAGAGGCAAGTGAGCATTGCTCAGAGGCTAGTGAGCATAACATATCTCATCTAGCATGGCTCAGAGGCTCATGGATGACCAACTCAGAGGCCTAGGAGACCAATGCACCAACATCCTAGAACTCTCAAGCTAGGCTTCATAAACAAATAGACCTATCAAAGCCAATATATATGGCTCCCACATTACATCCCCCCTTGGCTTCATAACAGGACATGTTAGGAAGCCACACACCAAAAAAATAGGAAAACCAATACATCTTTTTAGGAAGACTATCCAAGGTAGAGGACCTTTAGAATCAATGAAAACCAAACACTCAATACATATCATTTTAGGGGGACTACCTAGGGTAGAGGACCCCAAAATACATCAAGCTGTAGGAATAATAAAAATAGATCTCTTAGGAGCAAGAGATGTCCTCCAAGTAGCTAATGCACATGTGTGCACATCCCTGCGAGTCAATTGTAGAAAAATTTGGGATAGAATAGATGCATCTTGGAAGAGGAATGAGAGCACAAGATGTAACCAAAAATGTTGTTCTGTATTGATTGTGAGAGAGGTGACTCTCTCTTATAGGAATGGGGAGAAGGTTTCCTAGATCAAATGCACCTTCCCTACATTAGTGGCAATCAGCCCCTACATCAGTGGGACTGGCCTAAATCAAAGGAACCTCCCATGTGGGGGCCTTTGGCTTACATCATCACTTAGGCCACACACTAGACACATCATAGCACTAGATGTGCCTCTACAACACACACACACACACACACATGTGACTCCCCTAGATGCACACATGCACCATAGAGAAAGCCCTTGACCATAGTTATCCCAACATACCCCCCCTCAAGGGTTTTCCTCTTGCAATGTCAAGGATACATCTAGACTCATAGTTTCTCATGCCATCTCATGGTGGTCACACATGGCCATCTCATGGTGGTCAAGGATAAATCTATGTCTAGGATCTCATGCTTGCAAAGGTGCCCAAGGGTTAAGGTTTACAAAAAATGTGATAGAACAAACACATATCACATGGCCTACATCATATGGTGACCAGAGGTTATTTACAAAAGACATGACATTCTTTTTGGAGTACTACTCTAGGCAGAGAACCTCAAAATTGGACGAAGTGATGATAAACAAAAATTCAAAGACAAGTGGCTCAAAAGGCAAAGTCCTTGTCTTCTACTACAAAGTTGGATGCTTCTTTTGCTGATGGAGTTCTCTCTTCAACCAGAGTGCAACCCACCATTTGCAAAATGCTTTATGGGCACAAAATTTGATGATCAGTTGGCGCACACTGTCTGGATCAGCATGGGTGACTCGGACAAAATCTTGGAGAATGCTATGAGCTAGAGGTGCACCTGAGGGGTTAGAAGCTCCAGTTCAAAGGGTTTTGCAAATGGGGATTGTTGGGAAGAAATGTAGATAATGAAGAAACTTGGAAAAACTAGTAGTCCATGCTAGAGAGAGAATCTAATGCTAGGCTAGGCTAGATCTAGAACCTAAAGCTCTGATACCAAATGTAGAAACACGTGGGATAGAATAGATGCATCTTGGAAGAGGAGTGAGAGCACAAGATGTAACCAAAAATCTTGTTTTGTATTGATTGTGAGAGAGGTGACTCTCTCTTATAGGAATGGGGAGAAGGTTTCCTAGATCAAAGGCACCTTCCCTACATCAGTGGCAATCAGCCCCTACATTAGTGGGATTGGCCTAAATCAAAGGAACCTCCCATGTGGGGGCCTTTGGCTTACATCATCACTTAACTTAGGTCACACACTAGACACATCATAGCACTAGATGTGCCTCTACAACACACACACACACACATGTGACTCCCTTAGATGCACACATGCACCATAGAGCAAGTCCTTGATCGCAGTTATCCAAACATCTATGACGATGTCAATGAAGCTCTAGGCATGGATGCCCCAAAATATGTCGGTGAAGTCCATGGGGTAGCTACATGGAGCACTCACATGGTGACTCTCAAAATGGATGAGTGAGGGTCACCGATGTCAAGATAGATGCTAGAGGTGTCACAAACACTTCGAGAAGCCAACCAATGTGGATTATGGGAACAACGAGCACTCGAAGAGGTAATCGGAGAAGTAATTGTAGTTCACATCAAGATCACTTCAAGAAAGTATGTTTACCAAGTCCAATGGAAGGACTCCCAATTGGCCAATACACCTCACAATGCCGGGCAAGTCTTGGGAGTTATTCAAAGTTCTAAGCAGTGAGCTTTTCAAAGTTGTACTTAGAGAAATCCATTGACTTGTGTTGGAGTAGCAAGAAGGATTCTGCAAGTGAAGCAAAAGAGAGAGTTTATTCATGAGAGACATGCCCAATATATAGGCACAAGTTACATAGAGTAGTGACATCATATGTGAGCTCAGTAGAGTAGCTAGATCCAAAAATCTCTCAATCAGTTCCATGATTCTCTCAATCACACACCACACACCTAGATTCACTCAATCACACCTATTGACACCTATCCAGGCACACCATGTGTTCACACACTCACAACCTTAGACCGTAGGACTCTAGGTATGATCCCATTACATCAATTTGTCCTTCATTGCCCCCCACAAATTGATGACCTCAACCCTAGCAGTAGTCGATGGGAAACTTCATTGCTTGCCCACCTCTAGTGGCAACACACATGATCCACAACCTGGTACTCACTCTAGTTGCATCAGTAGTAGACTCATTCGAGCATCCTCATCCCAACATGATCTCACTATGACTTTGGTCTTTTGGTTTACAATTGGGAGATACACAATGAATATGCATGGGAATAACCTTAGATCCAACAAGGTAAAACATAAGACTAACAATCATTTGAGGGGGACATCCCAAGGCAGAGAATCCTTATTGACCACCTATGTGGGGGTTAAAGGTCACTATGCCTTTACCTCGGTTATGTACAATACTCAAACACATATATAAATGAATGAAAAAGAAGATTAGGGTGGTTCTGCACCCACCAAAACTTGTGCGGCTCTCTGTTTCTCTCTCTCCCTCTTCCGTTCTTGCTTCTGTTGAGAGCACTCTCTACTGGTATCAGAGCCCGGGTGATCTAGCTGAGTGTGCGTGAATGCCTAGAAGCTCAACAGCTCTATGGGAGGAAGGAGAAGCTCTGTGGGAAGCTTTGTGGTGACTTTACTTGCATCCAAGTGTGCAGAGACCTTGGAGGAACCTTTGGAAAAGTCACTTTGGTTTTGCGAAGTGGTTTTGAGAGCCTGTTAAGTGACCTTGGAGGAACCTTTGGAAAAGTCACTTTGGTTTTGCGAAGTGGTTTTGAGAGCCTGTTAAGTGTTTTCAAAGAAAAAGTCGTTTTTTGAGCTTTTCCCTATTCCGTTCGATGACAAAGACTCCGTATTGACTTGTAGAGGCAACTATTGCTTGCTTTTGGTGTCCACTTCACTTCAAGAGCTTGGAAACACCTTCATTCTTGAATTTGGGATCATTTCATTGGATTTTTGACTCACTGTGTCAGTTTCTGCGTTTTTCTGGCCGGGTGTTGGAACTCAAGTTTGGAGCAACCATTTGCAGATTTGTAAGTTTTGGTGGACTCAAGAGGTCCTAAAACTTCTATGTTGCTCATCATTCACACTCCGGTGGAGTTTACAAACAACTCTATTTCCGTTTTTCAGTTCGTGTGTTGGACGTGTTGGACCCAGTGATTGAGACCACGGTAGACGGAAGGCTTTGAAGAAAAGGGCAAAGAGCATTTAGTTTGCAAGCTGAAGAAGAGTCTCTATGGTCTTAAGCAAGCGCCTAGAGAATGGTATTAGAAGTTTGATGCTTTCATTTAGTCCTAGGGTTTTAGAAGGAGTGAAATTGATCACTGCCTCTACACTAAAAGGGCTAAGGATAATAGCCTAATAATCCTGGCACTATATGTGGATGCTATGCTATTGGCTAGCAAGAATACTTATGAGCTAGATGCCTTAAAGGTCAAGTTGCATGAGGCCTTTGATATGAAGGATTTGTGACTTGTAGGTCATATTCTTGGTATGCGCATCACATGTGATCGGAGTAGGAAACTCCTTTGGCTTTCACAAAAGGAGTATGTTACAAAAGTATTGCAGCGTTTCAATATGGAGGGGGGGAAGGCAGTGAGTACTCCATTGCCTCCATATGTGAAACTGAGTCATACAGATAGTCCCAAATCAGATGAGGAAAGGGCCATGATGGCCAAGGTTCCTTATGCATCAGCAGTTGGGAGTCTTATGTATGCTATGATAGCTACTAGACCAGACATTGCATTTGCAGTGGGAGTTGTTAGCCGGTATATGGCTAATCCAGGAAAGAGGCATTGGGAGGCAGTTAAGTGCATCATGAGATACATGAAGGGTACCAAGGAGATGTGCATCTGCTTTGGTAGAGGAGACATGCGTGTACTTGGGTACATAGATTCAGACTATGCAGGGCATGTGGATAGTAGGAGATCCACTTCTAGTTATGTGTTCACCTTTGCAGGTGGTGCAGTGTCGTGGATGTCTCACGCATAGAAGTGTGTTGCTTTGTCTACCACAGAGGCTGAGTATGTTGCAGCCACAGAGGGTTGCAAGGAGGCTATATGGCTTGATCGGCTAGTGGGAGATTTAGGGATTCATATAGGTCTACCGATATTGCATAGTGATTCCATGAGTGCTATTCAGCTAGCACGAAATCTGGTCTTTCATGCAAAGACCAAACACATTGAGGTCAAGTACCATTTCATCAGGGAGGTACTTGAGGACAAGCGCATAGAGCTTGTCAAGGTTCATACAGATAATAAGCCTGCAGATATGCTGACGAAGAGTCTACCTAGTCAGTGGTTTGAGTATTGTCATGTATTGATGGGCATTGGATAGTATGCTCACTGGTTGTTCCCCCTTAAAGGCACATTGTCCTTTAAGTGGGAGGTTGTGGGGGTTAAAGGTCACTGTGCCTTTACCCCGGTTATGTACAATACTCAAACACATATATAAATGAATGAAAAAGAAGATTAGGGTGGTTCTGCACCCACCAAAACTTGTGTGGCTCTCTGTTTCTCTCTCTCCCTCTTCCGTTCTTGCTTCCGTTGAGAGCACTCTCACACCTACTCAAAACAAGAGATAGTGGCGGCACGGCGCAAATAATCTATGTCTAGATAATTGCTTGCTCTTGTAGGTTTGCCCCTACTAGAGGAGTCTATGGCTGAGAGGATTCCCACAATGGTCATGTGTGGTGGGAGAACTAAGCTCTGCAAGTTTTGGAGAGAAGGAAAGTGAAATATGGAAGAAGATGGAGAAGATGAAGGAAGTGATGACATGTGGCACATGTGGGTAGAAGCTCAAGGAGGATCATATGGCTCTGATACCACATGTTGTAGCATCATTGAGATCATGGTAGAGGCAGAGAGTACATGAGATAGAAGCAAAGGCAAGAAGCTTCATATTCATGAATAGAGGGCCATTATATAGGCACTATGTTGTATCCAGTGTACATCATATGTGATGTCACAAAAGAAGCCATCAAGATCCTATAATTAAGCTGCCACCTCCATGAATCTCTCAATCACACACCACACACCTAGATTCACTCAATCACACCTACTCCCACCTAACCAGGCACACCATGTGTTCACACACTCACAACCTTAGACCTTAGGATCCTAGGTATGATCCCATTACATCAATTTGTCCTTCAATTTGTTTGACAATGCTTGCTCTGAGAAGCTTCTATAAATGACTAATAGGAAGTTTGCATAGGGGCAACTTCTATTGAAGGAGGCGGCTACTATAGGAGATGACTCTGTTGAGATGGGTGGTTTGCTGTGGGTAGTCTCACTGCAAAATGTGCGGTGAGCATGGATAGAGCTACGTGGGTAGCAGCAATTGCATGGGCAACAAGTGAGCAGAGAAGGTGACCTTGTGGTGGGCATAAGAGAGGTATAAATGGCAAGAAAAAGGGCTTCAATATGGCAGATAGAAAAGTGACTGAGGTAGCAGCCAGTTCACCTGAGATGGTGGCCAAAGAGCTGGATTGTGTGCAAGATGTTGCTACAACTGAGATAGGCCGGCTGCTTACAGGCAGAAATCACAAACATTGCACCCAATGTTCGTGTGCATATCAATGTCGATGGTCGCCATCTTCAAGTCTCCATGATGGCTCCATTATGATCGGTGAGGCTAGGGTGGAGGAGGGGAGAGCTCAAGGGAGACGTGGAGGAGAGGACCTTCCAAGGAGGAGGAGGGAAGGCAGCTTCATGGCTACTCTCTTACCTCAACCCCTTGGAGGTCACTTTGATACCATATGAAGATACATGGTAGTTGGAGAATGCCACGCTAACTAGGAACGGAATGGAAATATGGAAAGCATAGAGTGTTCGAGTATGCCAATCCTAACTCTGCCGGGACTATCGCTCCACCTTGTTGCCCTTTAGTGTTTGCATTGTTTGGTATCTTGGCTTGGGCATTTCCCTTACTCTTGTCAAGCTTGTGCGAAAATGTGGAGCTCACTAAAAAAACAAAACGTTCCAAAGTATGAGCATAGCTTGCTCTGTGCAACTTCACTGTAACAACGTTATTGAGTTGAGACTATGTGAAAGGATTGAGCTTCCTTAAATAGTTAAATATGGGTTATTATGAATAAAGTTTTGGTTTTACGATACTATTGCAAGTTCATAACCAAAAAAAAAGATTGACACATGCATTATTTTGGGGAATTGTATGTTTTGTGGTATGTTGCGAAGTCTATGCCAGAGAACAAGGAAATGAAGCATTCAGTTGCATGTGACCAGACTTAAATAACATAGATTGCCTCGACTATTGGCTAGGTGGTGTGTTTGCAAGTATTAATTTCAGCCACAAGATGTTTATTCATTTGGTTATCTACTATTGCAAGTTCATAACAAAAAAAAAGATTGACGCATGCATTATTTTGGGGAATTGTATGCTTTGTGGTATGTTGCAAAGTCTATGCCAGAGAACAAGAAAATGAAGCATTCAATTGCGTGTGATCTGACTAAATAACATAGATTGCCTCGACTATTGGCTAGGTGTGTTTGCAAGTACTAATTTCAACCAATAGATGTTTATTTATCTAGTTATCTACTATCAAGCTAACGTAACTTGCTGGTGATCTCGGATTCACTATCATCTTCCACAAATGGGGGCTCAATGTCCAACTCTATCTTGCAGCACATCTTCAAAAGGCAACCTTGCTTGTGCACCTCTTTCTTGAATGAATAACAAAGACTGCACAAGCTCAGCCCACAAGATTCAAAGAGTTTAATGAAAAAGCGAGTGCATCCAAAAACGTTCACCTTCAACGTAAGCTTGTTCGGCAGCCACATGGAAGGCAGTTTTCAATGCTTTTTGCTAGTCTTCTTGATGTTGGAATGCTTTAAGAGGGTATCATTTTTTAGGACTTCTTTGCCCGATGTAAATACAAGAAGTATATCGACAGTCGGGGTTGGGCCAGGTGCTGTTGTTTTTAATAAACAACCCCTAGAGATTGAAACGAAACCTTTGCTTTTTTAAGAGCCTGCACGTTGTTGTTCTTCATGAACACTACAGAACACCAAACTGACCTAGGCGTGTCTAGTTACAATATGAAAGAAATTACTCGACCACTGTTGGAGTACTCAATAGTGTAGAGCAGTTGATCATCAACACTAAGCAGCAGAAAGTAAAGTATCAAGTGCGCAATGCGCTCTCAATCACAATCAATGCACATGATGAGAGTAAGCCAAACCACATCATTTGCCCACGATATAGCATGAATTCCACAAAAGAATAATAGCAAACGGATTACGAGAAAGAGTAAGAGTGAAAACTCTTTCTCTTTAATTGGATTTGACAGTGAAAACTCCGTGCCCGATGGTAGAACGTGTAACGTTCACAAATGCCAGAACACATCGCTCTTCCAGCAAGCCATTGTGACCGACTTCTTACCAAGTGTATGAAGATATGCAAGGAGCAAGACATGGGATAAAACGAACTGACTTATGCAAACCACTCTTTTAAACAAGGTTTCTAATAGTAGGCATCTGGCCCTCACGACGGAGGGGCTTCAAAAGAACAAGAAAGGAACAACCAGAAACATGAAGAGTAGTCCGTGACGCAGGGCATCACAACACAACGAGCACAATAACATTGCCAGTGCCAAATCGAGATAGTATGGATAGGAGAGGAGGAGGTGCAATGAATAACTACAAACTGTCAATTTTTACGATATATTCAACCCATCGATATAATCAACCCATTTGAGAAATACAAAGGACCTTCATTGTTTCTTTCTTTTGCTCCGTCTGAATTAGCTATAATCTTCTTCTTTCTGTCAGTAATAGCTTTCCTTCCTCTATCATTTGAAGAGTTTTACACGATGTCTACAAGACAGTCCACAACGAATATCGAACTACGTTATGAGGACAACTTTAGAGAGCACGAACAACATGATAAAGATAAGAACTATGATCACCATGACAACGTGACATCACCTCATCGGCACATCCTGGGTGAGGTTCTGCTATAATACTCATCATGCCTACGCAAAAATAGGGAGCAAGGATCGAAACATGAAACAAGAATCAGATGTTGAAAACATATACCCTTCTTGAATTCGCTGCCGCAGGTGTCCATCGAGTCACTGTTGCACGTCATCGAAGCTACCCATGGCAACAATGGAGTAATTTTGCAACAGGCTTACCGTGCAAACACAATGGCTCGACTCGTGCACACCAGGGGGTTTTGTAGATGAAGACAAACATAGCATGTAACCATATATGCGTTGCCCAGGTACAAAATAGCAGTTTCGAAACGTCCTGTCCATGGATCTGCACGAAGCTGAACAGTTCAATGACCATGCAAAGAAGAAAGATGTCAACGCATGCAAAGAAGAAAGACATCGACACAAAGCATGCAATGCAATTCGCCAACACAAATAGCCTATCTAGGCGATTTGCTGGAAAGCCGGATGCCACATCCGCACAGTTGGCTAGGGCGATTGTTGCTAAAAAGGTAGAAGCAATCGATGAAAATTTCCATTGACAAGCACACAGAGAACGAAGACACAATGTGCATGCGTAACCTCTCAGATGTGCACCGGTGGGGAGCCCAGAACCACACACTTGGATGAGCAGGAAATGTCCACCGGCCGCGTGGAATAAATTGAAAAAAATAAAACATAGGAAAATATAATTTTCACTTATGGGCAACGACCTCCAGTAAGACCTGCTCTCCTATGGCACGCCAAAAACAAATTATGTGAGTTCACGATTTTTCTCTTTCACTACCAAACCAATGCGAGTAACACTATAATAGTTTTTTCCCCATAAAATCCCTTTCCAGGGTGTCATTTTTTGCATATTGTCGGTGGGGTTAGATGCTCATTTTTGGAATCCGCACTGACGGAATCTTTGGCAGTGGATCAATTTTGAAAACCAGTGCGCGACAGTTTTGAACAGTGGGAGAGTGAAATGTCCTGCTACCATTAAAATTACAAATTCCGCGGGAAGAGAAAACCGCGCGCACGCGTTGTTACGGAGAAGACCAATCTTTTATGCTCTAATAAAAGGAAATTTGAACGCTCTGGAAAGGTTGAATCTCATAGGGGCTTATTTCTGTATCAGGATTCTGATGGCCATTGGCAACAATGGCAAGCCGCAAAGCATCTGTTGCCGTTATTGTAAAGCGCGAATCTGGCAGACGGATCATTCCGTCCGAGCTCGAATGGATTCATGGGCATTCCTGACTGGGCAGTCGGAAAAGATAGAAATCTGAATGGCAGGAATCAGGATCATTCTCGTCAGCAGCTGCAGTGTAACGGACATGTGGGATGAGAGAACAAATCAAGAGCGTGGCTGCGGAGTTCACAGCATGACTGAAGCGGCGTGCACGAGGGTCTTAAAAATTTGTCGCCCTGCAGAACGCAGCTACATTGTAGGCACCTAAATAGTAGCAGCGGCTGGCTCCTCGCACGCTGTAGGGCCGCACGCGTGCAGTGGAAGTGGAGAGGCCATGTGGGTAGCTCTCACGGTTTGGTGTGAATGGAATCGACAGACCAGTCAATAACACTAACTTCTATCAATGTTTTCCATCGACGACGAGTCAATAGCACTAACAATCAGTGTTTGCGATCAATTATTTTTGGCTTGCCATTGCAGGTCTTAGTGAAGGTCAGGAATCAGGATTTCCAAAGAGAAAAATCTATTTTTCTCGCATTTAAATGGGGCATTGTTTTAGTTTCATGTGGCTCTTTGTCGCTTGATGCGCCTCCACGTGGCCATTTTTGTCTCGTCCACGCGCCTACCTTCCTTTTGTTGTTCTCTCCAAACGCGGCCCTAGTGATAGTATGCATGTAAACACCCTTTGTCTCCCCATCTGATCCATCGCCAGCAGCTCGTCACCAGCCCCCTCTACGAGACCCGCTTCTTCTCCCAGACCCTGGAGAATCCATACCAGACAAAGCCACTAGCATCAGAGCTGTATGGCGAGGACGAAGAGGATGGAGACGGCCATCAGGAAAGCTGCAACGATGAGGGCACGATGGACCTTGGCTCCTATCTTGGAGTAACGTTTTCTTCCAATTCTTGCATGCATGCATATATCTTCTTTATCACATATATAGCTGTTGAATTCTGTCAATGCCATTGTTAGTTGTTATGTCAATGCAACTTTGGTACAGTCTACTGTCGTCCCATCAAATTTCTCATAAATCAAGCATTGTTGCTACCTTTGTTTTGTGTTGCTTGTCACATTTCGTTTTCTGCTGCTTGGATTTGCCCCATTGTTGTCACATTTCGCTTTACGTTAGTTTGGTATTTGGACCCTTCAAGAGGTTTTCGATCTAGGAACTACAATGTGTTGATTAAAACAGAGACTTGGCCAATTTCAACTGGTGAAGGATCCATCGAATTGTAAGCTCAGAGAATAGAGCGTAGAGAATATAGAGATCGCATAGCAGAATAGATCAATGGCAGCATTACTTGGATGATTGCATACATATAGCAGATCGCGTAGGAGATAAGATCGATTTGTGCTCCCTTTAAGTCTTCACCCTCTCGCAATCTGAAATTGGGTTCTTGCGTTGCATCCAAAATCTTTGCGACCTCATGCTTTGCCTACGGGGAAATAGCTTTGCATGCCGCTTGGGCTTCCCCCCCAGCTTGTCGTGCAAGTGTCAGAGCATTAAGCTACCTTGAGGCTTTTTCGAATATGCTTCCCGAAAAAAGATGGTACTTCGAGTGCTGGCATGGAACAATTCTCTTGTTTGCAACAATGAAGCATGAGCATGGGCAGCAGCATGTCTACCTTCTATTTTGCTCTTGGACTAGCCCCATATCAGTAGATGCTAACCTCGTCTGGCCCTACAAAACCCCTGCTGCTATAGCAACTCACTTTCTGCATACTGCTTTTGCCTCGCCCTCCTTACTTTTTGTTTTTTTGAATTCGCTCCTTCTTTCCCATGGCTAACTTTAACGATGTCCAGGCCAGATCTGATGACTCCATGGACACTAGTAGCGGCGGTGAATTTGAGAAAGGTCCCTGTTTTGCCCCGCCCGTGACAGAAGTTGTGATCACGTTTTGTGTTTCCTCAATTCGTCATTTCCTCTTTCAAACTTTCAGATCTTTTGATTTTCGTACTAAACTATTCAAGTTTTTTGGCAGGGATGATGAACATTGTAGAGCCCTGCCTTGGATGCCCTGACGAAGCAACCTCCCGTACGGAAAGTGAAAAAAACGGTTCAGCCTTCTCGAGTCTATTATCTATCGATCTTCTCTGCTCGAGTCAGTAGTATCCGATACTCTCAGTCCCACAATTAGAGCTTCACAACAGAAAATCGCGTGCAAACTTCACTTCATCCACCACCTCCCTCTACTGAAAATATCTTGTCTTATGGCTCTCCTCCTTCCGTCTCGTTTCCATCACCCTCACTCTCACTCCTCAGTGCTCACCCTCCTATTCTCATCCATAGCCATCCTTTCGCCTTTCATCCATCATTTGCTAGCTTTTGCGTTGCAGCGACAACGTAATCGTTGTTTCAATCCGTGATGCAATAATCCTTGGCTTGTTTTTTGTTTAGATTGCTGCCTTTAGATCAAACGCATTTGTGAGTTCTTGTCATCAATCCATTTGTTGGTTTTGTTTTGCTGAGAACACCAAATTTCCATTTGAATTCGAGAAGCCATCCACAATCCTTTGCTTGCTTTGTTTAGATTGTGTCCTTTCGTGCTGTTGTTCACGTGAAAGTTGAAAGCCTCACAAGAAAGACCGCTTTGAGAGAATCGGTTTTGTTAATAATTCTTTTATAAATTTCCTTTCTCCTTGTGCAGATACAAGCCAAAATCAGGGGACCCAAGCAAAGCCCAAAAATGCTTCCCGTGGAAAGCAACAGATCACACACGACCATTTGATGTTGGCTTTGGAAGCCCCAAATAACCAAGCTCGTCAACATGCACTGTAGCTCCATTGTGCACATGCCCTTTATTCACATGCCTTTTTGTTGTGCATCTATTTCAAGTTGTTCTTCAATTCGTTGGAACAACTTTTGACCCATCTCTCCGAAATCCATCGTTCCTGTCCAAGCTTTGATGTGTGCGCCCTCGTGTCTTAAAAAAAAAAAAAACAAACTTTCAAAATAATCGACCATTGCAACATGTTATGACAATCTTTTCTGAAAAACCCTCCAACTCAAAAACTGTACTTAAGATTTGAAACTTGTGTTCTTTTTCCCACTATAACGACCAATCTGCATCATTTGAGTTTTAACTTTACATAGCAATAGTCAAATTATGTTGTTGAGCTACACAAACCTTCGATAGTAAACAATGAGGTAAAGCAAAACTAAATCTTGAGGTGTCACACTTTTGCTACAACTAGTAACCCATTGCATTGCTTGTTTTGATTTTTTCAGTGGTTGCAAATGATAAATACGTGCTTTGGCTAGCCAAGGGTTTATTTCAATTTCTGGAGGATGTTTGTTGAAAACCACCTCGCCAGGCCCACCATCTCCCACCATCAATGTTCCTATCGTGTTTTCTGAAGTGAAGAGTTTATGAAAGATGCCTCCCTATCTAAGCATTCTAGCATCAAAAAGGTTAGCAAGAAGACGCTCAAGAAAGCCTTTCATGTTGCAACAGAGCAAGCTTACGCTAAAGGTAAACACTAACCTTCACATGGCATTTCCAAAGTCAAAAAAATGCACGTCTTGACCTAGGGCTTGTGGCTTTCAATTACTCAATTCAAAAAGAAGTTCGCAAGTAGGGGTGCCTACTAAAGATGCGCTGCAAAATAGAGCTTGATATCGAGCCACCCTATGAAGAACACGAAGACACTTCAAACAACACAGCAAGCCACACTAGTTCCATTGTGGATCCATAGCTAACACTTTCCTTTGACCTGGAGATAAATACACTCAGCCCATCACCAATGCACATTTGCATTTAGATTTTGTTTTAATTAAATGCTCCAAATAACTAAAATCTTAATCCTTCTTTTCGCTGTGTCAAACAACCATCTTAAAATGGCCATTATACTAAATCTAAGAAGAAAGCATTGTTACGTCACTCTTTTGGCCATTACACACTTTTACAATACTATGCACATACATTCTCATTGAATTGCTTTGTCCACTTCTCCATTTCATTTGTGCAACCACTCTTAAGCCTATGGTGTGAGGATTTCCTTTGGTTACCACTACACATCTCTCTATATGTACATGGAAAAATTGGCACTTTCGTAAGACATGCACAACCAATAAAAAATATTCCACCTTCACTCACACGAAAAGCAATTTTCTCCTTTTTTAGCAAGCTCATCGGCTTCACAGGAAGCACGCGGCATTGCCATAACGCAACAACCAAGGCCTTCATGCTATGCCCCCATTGACCCACACCAAGTAGGAGCGATCATGAAAATAGAGCTTCCATTGCCATGTTCAGGAGCTTTGCCGGCATTGCTTATTAACACCTTGTCAGAGTATGTGCCGTACAGTTTTGCATTTGAGGGCAAGATGTTGTCAAAGTATGGTACATTTAAGGTGCGAGATGTCTCATACCCCATCAAGTCATGCACGTGGACATGACTGATCCAGAGTGCTATGAGACCATAACTTTGCACGTCTCGCACACATATGTTTCATAGCTGAAAGATGCTATCCAAGTTCACAGCTTCTTCTGCGTGGAGGGCCCAGCCATTGCAAAGCGCGTCTCCGATGAAGGAGGTCCAACATCTTTCTTGTCTCTCTGTGTTGATGCTATAATGACAATTATCAAAGGAGAACCATTCGAAGGCAACATCTCGTTCGTTCTAGAAAAACCTATACGTTTGTACACCCCATGGGCTGCAAACCAAGTCGAATCAACTAAGACATCTTTTGTATTATTGATGGCTATCATAGCTTTTGTGGTTGTGAAGGTTGACTTGGACGGCCCTGTGTTAGACCAAATAATTATTGCGGATGGCCCAAATGCAGAAGACCATGTGATTGTAAGTACACCATCGAATGCCTTCTAACGAACCTAAAAAATACTAGGCTAATCTGTACTAAGCAACCTCTCTACTTGCAGCTGATTTTCGTGTTGGAGAGAACACAAACATTGCCATGGCTGGGCGAGGAATTCATAGACGTTCAGACATTGTCATATATGTCGCGAAGAACATTTCCTTTATGTGCGTTAGGCATGCCCTTGCTATGTTTGACTTCACCATCCTTGCACCGATCCTGGATGGAAACTTGTGCACCTCACTCCTAGATACCTTCACATGCCAAATATCACAACTAGGCTATGGCAAAAACGTATAAACAATACTTTGGCATAGAGAAATTACTGGTAAAACCTTACCTTTTTTTTTCTTGGTTACCTTGGCAAGTGGCAGGCGTTTTGCACTTTGTAGGCATCAATGGCCCTCTGGTCGAGTTTTAATGTGGAAGTTGCGGAGGGCACACACGTGAGTAGGGATCCTACATGTCCATTTTGCTACACCTACGAGAGTGTCCAAAAAATATCTCGCATCCCATCCTTAACTTGAAAGGCTAAAAGCCATATTGTAAATGTGTGCGGTGAAATTAATAAACCAGCAAAAAGTGGAAGCATCTAAATAAATGAAAAAGCTCAGCCTCAATGCAATCTATCACCTTTTTAAAACCAAAACTCTTATGTAACATTCCATACAGCATCTTAGCCAATGGTTCAAATCGAAGCAAACATGCTTGGAACAACCACAAAATCAATCGAGTGACACTTCTCAAATTGATCTACTAATCAGCAATCACATAATCGAAAGCATTCCTCACGATGGACATACATGATGCTATTGCACTGCACGATGTACAGCTTGATGAGCTTTTCGTGGCAATCTAGGGCCTGTCTCCAACTATTTTTTCATAACAGAATTCTAGAATAGAGGTAGCCAGCACGACCACGAGCTGATTTGGGGTGCAAATGCCCTAATGTATAATGGTACTAGTGCATGCAAAGTTGAGAGGTTTGTGGATGCCCACATTTGCACAGACTCTATGCAACTACCTCTGCATTTAATAGAAATCCAGACACACAGGCACAGGAAAACATGCACTAAAAACAAAAGCAAGTGCCGATTTGGGTACCCATGCCCACCACTCATGCAAATAAAAGTACTGCTACCCATTGAAAAAACAAACTGCCAAAAAAGGCACCGGAGAAAGCCAAGGCGATTTTTTCGATGCCCGAGAAGCCACAAAAACAAGAACTTTGTTTTGATGGTTTTTTGGCTGTGATCGGGGCATTGGAAACTGAATACATCATGGCATTGCGAAGCGCAATTTTTGAGCCCTCCTTGCTAATGAAAAGGCATCCAAAGGACATATACACAAATAACTTCAGTACAACAATCTCAACATTATGGGAGGCTAACACAGATGTCCAATTCATAATGAACCCCCACGGGGCAGCCTCCTATTGTACATCATACATAAAAAAGATTGACAAAGAGACAACAAGCACGGTAAAGGAAGCAATCAGGTACAGTATGGAAAACAATTTGCCTACAAATGCATGGATAAGAAAAGTGGGAAATGCCATACTAAACACGCAACATATTAGCGCGCAACAAGCCATTTACCTGTGCCTTTCATTACCGCTTACAAGTGCCACAAGAGAATTCATTTACATAAACACAAGCGCAGCAGACGAGCGTACTCTCTTACTAAAGAGACGCTCACAACTCAAGACACTTGACCCTGAAAGCACAGATGTATTCTTCGATGATATAATCAGCAAGTACAAGAAGAGGCCAACCACATTGCAAAGCCTATGCTTAGCAACTTTTGCAAGCAAGTACGACAACAAGGGAGGGCAAATGCGAAAGTGGAGATGCAGCAAGATAATACGGCTCAACAACTACAATAAGCATACAAAACCAGAGGACCACTACAGGGAGAAGTGCCTCCTCTACCTGCCATTCATTGGTGTAGAGCACTTGTTGGATCCCATACACTCGACATGGCATGACAGTGCAAAGAAATAATCATGGAGAATGAGGCGAAGTTCAACACACAAGCCAAATTTAAGGATATCAGCGCCTTGAACTCTTCCAATACTACGACAACTTCATCAGAGGCATCAAGTGTTGCGCTTGAAGCAAATAAGTTTGACTTGCTGCATGAAATGCAACATGTGGGGGGCATGGGCACTACCGCAACATCGCGACACCTTCTAGTCAACCTTCTCTCGAACACAGCATAGTATCAAATGTACCAACAAACAAACGAGGGGCAGCGTGCCATTTTCGATGACATACTACTAAAGAAAAGACTAAGACCAGAAGAAAGCTTTCAAATATTCATTTTTGGGAACGCAGGGTCAGGAAAAACATTTGTTGCGATGTTGATAGTGCAAGCACTGCTTCGGCTTTACTCTCACAAGGAAACAACAGATGCAGATCTACCAAGAGCGCTCCTGCTAGCCTACACGAGGAAAGCAGCAAGAGACATTGGTGGAAGCACGATACATGCAGCCTTGCATTTGCCTCTTCTCACAAATAGCTACATAGCTCTTTCGGTGGAGAAGCTTCAAACACTGTTTGCAATCTACAAAAACGTCGAACTAGTAGTCATCGACGAAATATCAATGGTTGGTGCAAACACATTCATGGCAGCAGACTTGTGCATGCGTGAAATAAGGCACAGGCACAACGAGCCTTTTGGCGGAGTGGACCTCCTGTTTTGCGGCGACTTTTTCCAGGCCAGCCCCATTAAAGACTCATGGTTGTTCTCGCAACAACCAGCGACAACATCATTACTGGGATCATGCTGGGCAACAACAATAAGGTACTACGATCTTGAGCAACTGATGCAGCAAGACAACACTCGCTTCCTAGATATGTTAAACAAAATACGAGTGGGCACGCAAACAAATCAAGAGCTGGATGCGTTTAACAGTGCCTATGTTCGGCCTCCTCCTAAAAAAGAAGAAACACCACATCTTTTTTATGCAAACGCTGCAAAGGACAAGGATAATGACAGCATCTTCCAAATTTCCAAAGGAGTTTCACACTTTTTATCATCAATTGACCATAGACATAGGACATTCAGCAAGGGCATAAAAACACCTATGGACCCACGGAAAACAGTTGGCTTACACAAGGAATTGAGACTAAAAACAAGCATGGTAATTGAAATTTGCTCTGGTAATATCAACATCGAAGACATAATAGTGAATGGCACAGACGGGGTATTCAAAGGATCAAGCACGAAAACAAAACCTCCTGTTGGATGGATAAAAGTAACTGACCCTGCTACGGGAGCAAAAGCCATAGTAGCGTTTAGGAGAAGCACAATCGACGACACACCGACTTCTTGGACACCAATTCTGCAAATAACAAGAGAGTTCGAAGTAGGGAACAACCGCCTGAACAGTGTCAGTAGAACACAGTTCCGTATACAACCAGCATCTGCAAGAACAGTACACCGCTCACAAGGCTTGACACTGAACAAGATTGCGTTTGACCCGATCGGAATAAAAACACATGGTGTGACCTACACAGGGTTGTCAAGAGTCAAAGACCCAGTAAACCTTTACCTGCTCGCACCTATAGAAACATAAAACATAAAAGTGGACCCCAGGGTACTACGAGAAATCAGTAGGCTAAAAAAAGACTCTCTTTGGAACCTCGAGAACAAAAACCTATGGAGCAAGGATAATGCAAGCATAAACTTGGTTAGCCTAAACACAAGAGGGTTAACTGCCCACAGAAATGACATCCTCAAGTGCCCATACCTCCAAAACGCAACAATAATATGCATGCAAGAAACAAATGCACAACACCAACAAGAAGTAAGGTTGCCAGAGCTACATCACATTGCGACAACTAAGGGGGTTGGAATTACAACATACTATAACAACACTTTCAAGGTAAGGTACAAAGAAATAATTTACACACAAGATACAAAGTGCTTACTCACCATTCTTGCCACACAAAACAACATGGAAATAGCCATTGTCAATGTCTACAAGGCACCGCATGCATCACATGCAAGGCTACTATCAGCACTTCAACCTGCTTAGAATAAGGTCAAAATATTGATGCAAATCATGCATAGTGGGTGACTTCAATATTAACTACAACAGTGGCACCAATATGGCAAAGAAACTTCAAGAAAAAATGACAGAAAACGAAATGCATCAACTCATCCTCGCACCAACAACAATCCACGGAACAACATTGGACCACATCTAGACATCATCACTAACACCACACACTGAGAAAGGAACAAAATTTATATATTGGTCTGACCATTCACTGGCACATAGAGCATTGTGTGCCTCTTTGGATAACAGAACCTAAGGCAGGCCAAATGAACATCGTTCAGCCTTGTTTTAAAAGAAAAACCACCCTACTTCTCTATCTCTTCTCCTGTCTATCTCTATCTATAAAGGAAAAGGTGGCTCGTGAGGAATTCTCGAGCTTCGGGGAGCTTTGGAGGATTTGGAGCTTACTCACCGTTCAATCATGATCTCGAGCGAAAGTCACCGTCAAATCCTGAGGCAAAGCAGATGCATGGGCGAGCAGAGTGGGCATGTGGGTGGCATGCGTAGGAGACTGTTCATGGTTCAGACTCCCTGCACAGACCCGATGACATGACAGCGTACCAAAAACACACAGCTCATACTTGATGATGTGGCATACTTTAGATGTGGCGTGCATATAGACAATTGCGGCCAATGTGTGGCACACACGTACATACAAGTGATCACATCGTCATTCACGAGAATCCAGCTCGTAGCCTCACATTACTTAGCCATTCCTTCTTAGGGAGAGAGAAGACAAGAGAGAGAGAGAGAGAGAGAGAGAGAGAGAGAGAGAAGGGAAATAAAATATAGATATATATATAAAATAAAAAAGTATATTATATATACTTATATATATATATTTATACTATTGCATATTATATATATATATATATATAGAGAGAGAGAGAGAGAGAGAGAGATAATATATTGAATTGTTGGTGCAAATGTGGAATTCAAAGAGTTGCCCTTTTATAAGTTGGGGATATACAAATACGGAAAATCCCACAGGTGCTAGGATATCGTTGCAATGATTGCTACCATCCTTTGTTGGTAATCTGAGTAGCGTCATGGTATTCTCCCTGGGGGTCCACTATGTAAAACCCCAATATAGCACGTGTGATTAAGGGGTATTTAAAAAAACCCCTACATATGGATTTTTATAACATGTATACACCCCTTTTTTTAGATGATAAAGTATCCCTTATATATGAAAGTTTTTACTTTTTGAATTAAAAAACCCCTGATGTATGTATATTTTTTGTAACTCCATTAAAATATAAAACCCCTGTTGAGATAAGTTGCCATGAGCACATATTAAAGGCTAAGGTATGGTATAGGAAAGAATTAAAGTAACCGCACTAGGATTTGGACTACATGATGTGGAGATGTTCATCAAGGATATTATCCACAAGGAGAGATGTGGATCAGAGGATCCCATAAGTGTTGACTATTCTAAGGAAACTCTCTATATAAGAGGCCTATCATGTATTGTTGAGTAGAGAAATGCACATTCACTCAAGATTCTATTTATGAGTCCAAGCTAATCTATCTTGGAGCCTAATTGACTTGAGGTACATGTCATGAGCACTCTTTTCATCATGTTTCCACACGTTTTCTCAACCCCTTCCATTGATCACACATGCTATCCTACATATATTCTTAGTGATCCCCCCTGACTCCCTTCGGGACTGACTCCAATGCATTTCCACATAGCAAACATAATGGATTAATTTGGATCTTCTTGGCTAATCCAACCCCATGTGGCCTTTCCACAAGATCAGTCCCACTAATTATGATATCCTTTCACACTTTTTTTCCAAGTTCATGGTCCTTACCTATGCCTAAATGTGTGAAACATGGCTCGTCTTGTATAGAAATTGTGAGAAAAACAATTTATGGTTGAATTAGACAGGCACATTGAATCCAATGTGCATGCATCTTTTCCACAACATCAATCAAATATAGAATGATGGGCTTGCATATCAAGGAACCTTACCCATTTATTATTCCAAAATGAGTGAAAATGGGCAGGGTATGTAGAGAGCAAAAGGGGAGGTGTATGCGAAAAGGGAAAGGGGAATCTAGAAGAAAAGCCAAAAGGAGGAGAGCGAGATGGGAAAATGAGGAATAGAAAATAGATATGGGAGGAGGAAAGGGACTTTTAAAAGGGGAAAAAAGGGAAAGATAGATGGTTGAGTGGATTTTTCATTGAAAATCATCCCTTAAACTAAGGCCTTGGAAATTCTTGCCATGGTTTAGGAATTATTCAAGAATCAAATTTTCCAAGGATACTATATGTGAGCTATTTGTGAATTATTTGGGTAGCAAGGTTTTAGCCTGGGGCACCAACTCAATATGTAATATGTTACTACCCTCGTCCAAAATCTAGGATATGGGGGGACAGGGTCCATAAATAATATGCATGGATTTCCTTTAAAATTTTCAAATATGCAAGGGAAAAATATGAAAATTTTGTGTCCCCTCTCCCACAAATTTTAAGGTATATAAAATTTGCAAGATTTTAAGATTTGTACATATTTTTCATAATATGTGAGGCCCAAGGGGGGGGGGGGTCTTTTGGATGGGGGGGGTAAAACAAAAAGTACACTAAAATATGAAAACCCATCTCCTTTCAAATGAATGTAACTTTTTATGTGTTACCTAAATTTCAAGGTGTAAAGACATATTTGAAGCTCTTTTAGTGTAGAACACAACTATGTTAATTTGAATAATTTCTACACATGGCATATTGTTAAATTTGAGAGTGCTCTCAACGGAAGCAAGAACGGAAGAAGGAGAGAGAGAGACAAAGAGCCACACAAGTTTGGTGGGTGCAGAACCACCCTAATCTTCTTTTTCATTCATTTATATATGTGTTTGAGTATTGTACATAACCGGGGTTAAGGCACAGTGACCTTTAACCCCCACAACCTCCCACTTAAAGGACAATGTGCCTTTAAGGGAGAATAACTAGTGAGCATACTATCCAATGCCCATCAATATACGACAATACTCAAACCGCTGACTAGGTAGACTCTTCGTCAGCATATCTGCAGGGTTATCATCTGTATGAACCTTGACAAGCTCTATGCGCTTGTCCTCAAGTACCTCCCTGATGAAATGGTACCTGACCTCAATGTGTTTGGTCTTTGCATGAAAGACCGGATTCCGTGCTAGCTGAATAGCACTCATGGAATCACTATGCAATGTCGGTATACCTGTATGAATCCCCAAATCTCCCACTAGCCGATCAAGCCATATAGCCTCCTTGCAACCCTCTGTGGCTGCAACATACTCAGCCTCTGTGGTAGACAAAGCAACGCACTTCTGTGCACGAGACATCCACGACACTGCACCACCTGCAAAGGTGAACACATAACCAGAAGTGGATCTCCTACTATCCACATGCCCTGCATAGTCTGAATCTGTGTACCCAAGTACACGCACGTCTCCTTTACCAAAGCAGATGCACATCTCCTTGGTACCCTTCATGTACCTCATGATGCACTTAACTGCCTCCCAATGCCTCTTTCCTGGATTAGCCATATACCGGCTAACAACTCCCACTGCAAATGCAATGTCTAGTCTAGTAGCTATCATAGCATACATAAGACTCCCAACTACTGATGCATAAGGAACCTTGGCCATCATGGCCCTTTCCTCATCTGATTTGGGACTATCTGTATGACTCAGTTTCACATATGGAGGCAATGGAGTACTCACTGCCTTCCCCCCCTCCATATTGAAACGCTGTAATACTTTTGTAACATACTCTTTTTGTGAAAGACAAAGGAGTTTCCTACTCCGATCACGCGTGATGCGCATACCAAGAATATGACCTGCAAGTCCCAAATCCTTCATATCAAAGGCCTCATGCAACTTGGCCTTTAATGCATCTAGCTCATAATTATTCTTGCTAGCCAATAGCATATCATCCACATATAGTGCCAGGATTATCAGGCTATTATCCTTAGCCCTTTTAGTGTAGAGGCAGTGATAAATTTCACTCCTTCTAAAACCCTGGGACCGAATGAAAGCATCAAACTTCTGATACCATTCTCTAGGTGCTTGCTTAAGACCATAGAGACTCTTTTTCAGCTTGCAAACTAAATGCTCTTTGCCCTTTTCTTCAAAGCCTTCCGGCTGCACCATGTAAATTTCCTCATGCAAATCCCCATGCAAGAAAGCTGTCTTGACATCCATTTGCATAAGCTCCATATCCTCTGATGCCACTAGTCCAAGCATGCATCTAAGTGTGGTCATCTTCACAACCGGAGAGAATATCTCATCAAAGTCCACACCCTTCTCTTGCTTGAACCCTTTAGCAACCAAACGGGCCTTGTACCTAGGCACATCATCACCTGTGACCTTCATTTTGTAGACCCATTTACATGGCAATGTTTTCTTTCCATGTGGCAAAGAAACCAAGTCCCAAGTCTTATTCTTCATAAGTGAACTCATCTCTGATTGCATAGCATACTCCCACTTGCGTTGATCCTCACGCATCATAGCCTCTTTGTAGCAAGAAGGCTCCCCGCAATCAGTAAGCATCACATAGTCTACTCCTGGAACAAACCTATCAGGCGGTCTAGACACTCTAGATGATCTTCTCAAGGGCATTTCAGCTTGCTATCCCATTTGCATATCAGCCACATTTGGCTCATCATTTCCACCAATAGATGATCCATCATCTACCCTTGTATACCTGTGGGAGTACTTGGTGGTACCATTTCTTGCACATTTGGTGCATGGACAGCTTGCTGTCTATCAACATAGGCAGGTGGATTCACATCCTGGAAAGTGATTCTCCTCATTTCCACATCCCTCATGGGTGCCTTATGCATCTTCTTCTCATTGAAGACCACATCATGGCTGCGTATGATCTTCTTTGCTTCTGGATCCCAGAGACGATAGCCCATCTCTCCACTTTCACCATAACCCAGAAAGATGCATTTCCTAGACTTAGGATCTAGCTTCTTTCGAAGCTCTTTTGGCACATGTGCATATGCCTCACACCCAAATATACGCAAATGAGAGTAAGAGGGCTTCTTGCCACTCCATGCCTCTTCAGGAATACCACCATCCAAACTCTTGCTAGGTGATCTATTGATCACCTGCACTGCAGTCTTCATTGCCTCAGCCCAAAAACCACCAGAAAGGCTTGCATTGGAAAGCATGCATTGCAGCCTTTCTTGAATGGTACGATTCATCTTTTCTGCAACTAGATTTTGCTTTGGAGTACGAGGGGATGTGAGCTGCCTCTTAATCCCACGTGTATCAAAGAAATACTGAAAGTCATGAGAGAGATACTCTCCACCATTGTCAGTCCGTAGGCATTTAAGCGTTCTACCTGACTGATTCTCAACCAAGGCTAGCCATTTCTGAAATACCTGGAACACATCACTCTTCCGAGCTATAGCATAAGCCCACACTTTCCTAGTTGCATCATCAATGAATGTCACATAGTATTCAGCCCCGCCTAATGACCGTGTAGGCATGGGACCACATACGTTTGAATGCACCAAATCAAGCATTTCAAACTCTTTCTTTCCCCTTCTTTTATGGGCTGATTTAGTCTGCTTCCCATAGAGACAATGCTCACAAAATTCAAAATCAGAGAAACTCAAATGCGGTACATAACCCAAACGGCATAAGAGTTTCATTCCATTCTGGCTCATGTGCCCCAACCTGCAATGCCACAAAGAAGTGCTTGGCTGCTCGGTTATTGCAACAACATGATCAAATACCCCTGATACATGTAAGGGATACAAAGTCCCACACCTGGCACCCCTAGCCAAAAGCATAGAGCCCTTTTGAATTTTCCAACTCTGAAAGCCAAAAGTGGTGTGAAAACCAGCATCATCTAGCTGACCCACTGAAATAAGACTCTTGGTCAGCTTAGGCACATGTCTCACATGTTTCAAAACAAATGCAGACCCATTTGCAAAAGAAAACTTTATGTCACCTGCTCCCACTATGTCACATGCATAGTCATTTCCAAGATGCACACAACCTGTCTTTCCACTATCATAAGTGGAGAACCATTCCCTATGGGGAGTAACATGGAATGAAGCACCAGAATCCAAAATCCAATCCTGGGAATATGCATCATCTGAAGTGGTAAGCAACTCTGCAGATAAACTAGACATGAAGAGAACATCATTGTCACTATCATGTGTGACTGCATTGATCTCCTCGATCTTCACTTTTCCTTTGTCCTCCCTTGGACTCTCTTCCTTTTGATTTGCACCCCAATTTGCATTCTTTTTCTTATCCTTTTGCTCTCTTTTCAGCTTGTAGCAATCCTTTTTCATATGGCCCTTCTTGCCACAATGGTAACACTCAATGTTCCGTGCCCTGGATTTGCTACGAGACTTCCCTCTTTCTTGGGACTTCCCCCTGAACTGTGATCTGCCCCTTTGCACATTTAAGGCTGCATCCTGCTTGTTGCCATCCATAGACTTCCGTCTAATCTCCTCGGCCAACAAGCTACCCACAACATCATCAAATTTCAGTACTCCACCAGGTGCAGAGTTACTGACAGCTGTACGGAAGGTATCCCATGAGGATGGCAATGAACATAAGAGAAATATTGCCTTAGTCTCCGCATCAAAATTCATTTTCTGAGCCTGAAGCTGGCTGAAAATAATATTGAATTCATTCAAATGAGAAGCAATGGAGACCCCTTCCTTCATCTGCAGCTCAAACAACCTCTTCATGAGGTAAACTTTATTAGAGGAAGTTTCCTTCTCATAAGTGGCACACAGTTTCTTCCACAAATCTTCAGTAGTCTGCTCATTTTACTACTGTGAAATAAACTGACTCTGCAAGATGAAGTCTAATAGTAGACTTTGCTAATGCATCCAACTCATTCCAATCATCCTCAGACATATTTGCAGGCTTAGCTTCAATCCCTGCCAAGGGTTTAATCTGCTTCTTTTGAATAAGCACATCCCTTATTTGTTCTTTCCACAAAGAAAAGTTTGTCCCATCAAACTTTTTAATGCTGAAAAACTCCTTTTCAGACGTGGAAGAGGATGCCATGATGAAAATGAAACAAAATCCCAAATGCTAGTGCCTGCAAGAGAGAATCACACCAAATACTAGGTGCACCCAAATGTGTATGCCACAATAGCGTGAAATATCACCAAACTCAAAGCTCAAAGCATCTGACTCATGTGCATATACTATGCATCCATATGAGCAAATCTGGCCCAAAAGAAAATGCCAATAAGTGCCAAATGACTCAAGCATAAACACTGTCCACTGGCATATGCATCAATAATGTCTCATCCAAGAGAGCATAGCACTATCAGTGCATCACCTGCAATGTTTCAAAGCTCTCCCTTAGCATAAAATAGCATCCATGTGCAAAGCGTCCATAAAAAATAGCATCCCACAAGGCAATTTGGGCCTATCAGCGCATCCAACAAGGACTGCAATGCATCCAAATGGCCTATAAACATCCACTGCAACCCAATGCACACCACGAATGAGCGCACACTGCTCAAACTGCAACCAGAGTGATCTGCATAAGGTATGCTCAAGAAATCATAGTCCCACGGTAATGAGCGCTACTGAAAATAGAACCTGAGATGCTTCAAAGCATGGGCGCCATGCATAATCGGACTCAGCAAGAAAATATGCAAATATCTCTCTTCTGCCAGAACTCCAAAATCCCAACCGATGAGTGAGAAATGGGAGTCAACACTTATCCACTGCCATGTGGCATAAATCTAAGGTTTCAAAACCTTAGAATGAAAAATGCATAACAGAGAGATGAAATCGAATACACAGACATCTATAACTCTGAAAATCCTCCACCAAATCGCGCAAGAACTGATAGGTAGGGGTTTTTGGGCGTCCGGAACGCAATGGGACAGACGGTTTTGGAAACCGTGGTCTCAATCACTGGGTCCAACACACGGACTGAAAAACGTTTTTTGAAACAGAGCTATCTGTAAACTCCACCGGAGTGTGAATGATGAGCAACATAGAAGTTTTAGGACCTCCTGAGTCCACCGGAACTAACAGATCTGCAAATGGTTGCTCCAAACTTGAGTTCCAACACCCGGGCAAAAAACGCAGGAAGTGATACAGTGAGTCAGAAATCCACTGAAATGATCCCAGATTCAAGAATGAAGGTGTTTCCAAGTTCCTGAAGTAATGTGGACACCAAAAGCAAGCAATAGTTGCCTCTACAAGTCAATACGGAGTCTCTGTTATCGAACGAAACAGGGAAAAGCTCAAAAAACGACTTTTTCTTTGAAAGCTCTTAACAGGCTCTCAAAACCACTTTGTAAAGCCAAAGTGACTTTTCCAAAGGTTCCTCCAAGGTCTCTGCACACTCGGATGCAAGTAAAGTCACCCACAAAGCTTCCCACAGAGCTTCTCCTTCCTCCCATAGAGCTGCTGAGCTTCCAAGCATTCACGCACGCTCAGCTAGATCACCCGGGCTCTGATACCAGTTGAGAGTGCTCTCAACGGATGCAAGAAAACGGAAGAAGGAGAGAGAGAGACAGAGAGCCACACAAGTTTGGTGGGTGCAGAACCACCCTAATCTTCTTTTTCATTCATTTATATATGTGTTTCAGTATTGTACATAACCAGGGTTAAGGCACAGTGACCTTTAACCCCCACAAAATTCATCTCATACTCAAGATTTTGATAGGTTTTCTCACTAAAGTGAGTTGGTGCACTAAGGGTTTTATAGGATATATTACATATGTAATATATATATATTTAGCATATGGAATAAAAATGATAATCATGGTACATGCAACATAAGTCACAGTCTACTCTGTTAACAAAGTTGAATCTTGTAGTGGATTTGATGAAATTGGGTGTAGTCCAACAAATAAAAAGAAAATAAATGTGGATTTGGAGTTGAGATTGAGAAATAACATCAAACTGGAAACTCTTAATTACATCTATCAACTATGAAGAGACAAAAAATAGGAATCTGGTTTTTGAGATAACAAGCGAAAACAAAAAGATGCATCTTCTAGTTACGTATGATTTAAGAGTTGTGGCTAGGGACTCAAAGCTATTAAAGAGTATTGCATTGGATGGGCATTATAGGTTAATCATAAGAAAGCCACAAATAGGTAGCTCAAAAGGAAAGATGAACATTAGTGGATGAGACTTGTAGTGGCTACATCTAGCATTTTAGTGACTGTGCAAGAGAAATCAAGCACAAGAGGTGACATCCACACAAATTCAAGTACCCATGAGGCTCACAAAGAGGAAGAGATTGTGATTAACCTTCACTAATGCATAATATTTATGATATCTACCTCTATCTTGTTTCTAAAGTGAGAGATACACAAGCTTTTGTTGAATTTTGATTGAGGGTTTTGACATTTTGCGAGTAAATTTTCTTGCGGGCAATATATTTCTTAAACATAGGAAACTCTCAATGGATACCATGGAGCTATTTCGATTAGAGGACAAGATCTCATCATAAATACCTTCAATCAATAACTCACCATTAAGCTACAAAGGCAAGCAAGCAAGCATTAGCCAAGCATCGTTGCATTTGTGTGCTCATTGAGCCAAGCATAAATATCTTGAAACAATAGCTCGCCAGTGAGCTACAAAGACCGAGTGCCAAAAACTTTTTTCCCGATGGAATTGTTAGAGTAGACCAGATGGTTATGAGACGGCTTAGGAGCCAAGAGTAGATACCCGTCTGCACAAAGGGGGGGTTCGGGGGGGCGATAGCCCCCCCGATAGCAGGGGGTCCGGGGGGCGCAGGCCCCCGGTGGGGGTCTGGGGGCAAAGCCCCCAGCGGCAGGGTCCGGGGGCTGCCGGTAGCCCCAGGCCCGACGGTATGACCTATGCGCGATCCTTCATCTGCCCGACGGCATGTTTTCTGAAGGGTCGGTGGTCTTCCAGGCCGACTGTCTATTAGGCCGACTGCCTATTACAGGGCCGACCGTCAACCACTTACACTATATAAGTGGCCACCCCCTATCATCAGATCACCAGTTCTTCACGCTCATAGTCCTCCGTCCAGCATCTGTCTAGATCACCATCGAAGCTCTGTCTGTAGAGCGCACGGGTGGACAGCCAACCATCAGTTGTATCAGCAGTTTGGTATATCAGAATTTTTTGTATTCTCTCCAGCTTTCCATCGTGTACTTGCGTTTTGTTGTTATCTTCCGCTGCGTACTATTTTCTTACAGGAATTTTGGGGTTTCATCTAGAGGTACCCATGTTTGCAGTCGTTTTCAAGGTTTTTGCGCCTTCTGAGCTCATTTTTTCTGTTAAAGAGGTCAAAAAAATTTTTTTGGCGAAAAAGAGACTTCTATTAAGTAGGAAAGAAACTCGCTAGAGCAAGCTCTGTGCGAAAATACAACATGCTAGGCATGTAATAAAAAACACCTCAGAAGAATGAGGTAGAAAGAAACCAAGGCTAAGGCTAAAAATGCCAACTCAACCTTGTAGAAGTCTCAACAAAGAAGGGAGAGTCTCTCCAATCCTTGAGAAAAGTAACTCTCCTGGAGGAGGCTGTTCGAGATGATCCCTGCATGGTCGCCCATATGGCCATCAGAGTGTGTACCGTATCTATCCAAGTACTGGCCAAGGTCTAAGTGAACCTGAGAACCCTCCATAGCATCAATGCATCTAGCTCTCCAAATGTGCCATGCTGCAATGCTAGCTAAAACCTCCTAGGGAGAGTCAACCGAGGAATGAGCAGCCCTGAGGAGAGTGGCCGGAACATCCTCTAGAGAGCACGACTCCACACGGTGTCATCGGATGTGAAGAGACCAAGAGGAGTCATGTCTCTCAAAGAAAACCTGGGGCCCTGAAAGAGTGAGCCAAGCCAATGATCCCCATGTCATATAGAAGGGGAGGCAAACAAAAGTGTTGAAAAGTCTTGCAATCCCCTTCCATAGGATTCTTGCCTATCTGCAATCCCAAAGGTAGTGTTGTATTGTCTCCAAAGTAGAAGGGTGACGAGGGCAAGTAGGGTCAGCCCCGAACCTGGATCTCCATTGGTTCACTGCTATCCCACCATGAATAGAAAGCCAAAAGAAGAGAGTGATTTTTCTATTCCGGTGGGATTTCCAGAGCCTCTGCCAAAAGATTTTCTACAAGTCTACAGAAATTTGAAAATTCTCCCAATGAGGAGCTCTGGTGGGCCTCCAACCCCTATAACTGAGCTAGAATTTCTTGGCATTACTGTGACCGTGTAATGAAAGAAGGGGATGCCCTTCTCTCGTTGCCCTTCATCTATCTACTCCCATTCCCTAGGGTCCCACTGCAAAAACTTAATTGGGACACCTCCATAGAGCCATAGCCTCCATGAGCCCAAGGCAATGAGTAGCAGGTCAGGATCCAAGTTACACTGTGAAAGAGAGCCATGCTCCATAAAGCCCACTATCCTGACTGGATGAAATGGTACCTCTAACAAAATACCATCTATGGATTTGGATAGCCTACCCCCTAAAGAAACATCAAAGACTAGGGCATCCTCATGTGTGTTATGTAAAGCAATCACCTGCAAAGGGATGCCTAGTCTGGAAAATGTCCCCATCCAGGTGGAATAACTAATAGGCATGTCATATGTGTTCATCCAATCCAAGGGAAAGGATGCATCAATCTGTTGGACTCTCCCTGCACTTCCTTTGAGATTATGAACCACTTGGGCGTGTCGGTCTACAGGAAGCATCCTGAAGGCTTTCCATGCTCCCAGAGTAGATTCAGGGCCCCTCTCCCATCTGGGCCACTGCATGTAAAGAGAAGCTCCAAGTGTTCTGCCATGCTCATCCAAAATACTGTCGTTCCACATGAAAGGTTGCCTTTCAATCTCTTCATGGGGGTGGACGGGGGAATCCTATGAAGAGTACTCCTGAAGCTAGCCCATGCTTTTAGGATAGCAACCATAATAGGGGAAGAAGGAGATTTGAGGAGGGCTATGGTGAAAACCCATCTGGTATTGTGTGTCCAATCCTCTCCTGAAGTGGGCGTGCGAGACTGTATGCATTTGATAAAGAAATCCTTTCAAGGCTCTTGCCTTGGCATAAGTCCTCTCACAATGACCTTGTAGAGTAAGGCTCTGCACTTTAGATCCAGGTCGATGATATTCAAACCCCCTTCTCTTGTAGAAAGAATCAAGGTCTCCCAAGCCACCCTGGCTGTAACATCAGTTGTGCCATCCAAACCACTCCATAAAAAGTTTCATACAGGCCTCTTAAGCTGAGTGAGGGAGAATTTGGGATTCTCTCAAATAATACCCAATTTAGAAGCTCAAATTAGGGCTTGAATACTAAATTACATAGTAATAGCTTTTAATGATTATTGATAGTTTCACATGCTACTTTTTTGAGCTGGTATGTGGTTCTCAAAGAGCCCATAGAACTCACATGTTTTGCAACATAAGATGAAAATTTAGACTGTTACAACAAAAACATATCAATGTACTATATGGATATGAGATGCTATATTGACATCTACTATAAAATATTGGTAAATTTTTCTTATCACAAAGTTAATATGTTGGTAATTTTCATGAACTAAAATCTAATAAATATGTTCATAAGGCATTGCCCAAATAAGTTAATGAAAGGAAAAATGTTGGCAATTGTCATGAACTAAAGCCTAACAAATATATTAATAAGGCATTTCTCAAACTAGTACACAAATATAGTCCCTTGGATGATGATAACATGTAGTTGGAATTATCCTTATGATGTATACATCAATCATGTGCATCACTAACTATAACAATCTTGACAATCACCAGGCTACAATATGTGATTGACTAAAATAAAGTGAGATAAGATGGATTTAAGACATATTACCCCATGTTGTTTGAACATTATGGATTCACAAATTAGTATATTGGTGTGAGATTTTGTTCCCCTTTTTAATTTACAATTCACCAACTTAAAATGTGTTTAGTTTAAGATTGGTAATGAGCTTACATGGGCTTCTTCTTCCACATTTTGCATAATAACCCTTTTAAAAATAATAGTCTCGCATGATATAGTATGATTTAAAAAATTTAAATATAGCTATAAATACATGTAGTAATAAAAGGTGTTAGACATAGAGGCATAGTGATTATCCATCTTTACTTATGAATTAACATATTTTTCTCTGAAGTTGAAGTAAAAAACCCATCCTATTGTTGTAATCATGTTAAATGTTTTTGTCAAGGTCCAAGGTTGGTGGTAAAAGGACCTTTCACACAACCCTAGTGCACCACACTGAAAATAAAATCAATTACAAAACAACACCTAATGCATTTTGTCTAACAAAAAATCCAAGAAGACGAACCTGCATATGACACCACATTCCCTCAAAATATTGACAAATAACATAAGAACACTTTTAACATGGAAAGTTAATATTCCATTAACAAAACATAACCTGCAACAGTAGGTTACACTAACAACAAAGGACAAAATGGCAAGTTTTATACAAAACATCAAATTCCACCACCAAAATAAAACCTCCAAATCTAGTTACATCTCTTATAAAATTTCATTCTTCTCAGATGACCATCAGTGAAACACCATAAAAGTTGAACGCATCCCTTGAACAAATTACCTACAATGTAGCTCGACATACCAAGACCTCCACAAAAACCATCAACAGTTGAATCAAATACATTAGGCCATACCAAAACCATCTTTCAATAGTTGAATCGAATCCATTAGGACATACCCAAACCATCTCCTTCAAAAAATCATCATCCTCCTCTAGAGCTTCCCGAAGTCAAAGATCTCCTTAAAGATTTTCACAAAAGAAACACTTGCAACAGGTGAGGTAACATGAATAGGTGTAATTGGAGAAGATCAAGAAAAACCAATAGGAATAGAACCAAGCAAAGAGGCACAACCAATCACAAAAGGAAAAAATGAACTAAAGAAGGACCCCCAACTCCAACAAGAACACAATGAACCATCAACATAAGCAGATCATCCTCCAAAGCAACACCACCAGAACATAGTAAGCCTCTACCACCAAAACCTCCAATAGGCTCCTTTGAAATAGCACCACTAAAACATATCACCCTTGGACACTAGTAGAACTAAATATGCCACATCACTAGACAACTTGGTTCCAAAACACTTCAAAAATCCACAACCACCATAAACTTTACCAAAAAGTAACCAGAAGTACTATTAATTGGCCTTGCATAACTAAGAGCTAAGAAAATACTAGATACATGATTCCCACTGCAATCACCCAAGGTAACACCATCAATAGCTTGTCCATACTCTACCACATACTCACCCAGAATATGATCATAAGAACTCCTGTTACCATTTCCATCATAGGGTCTCTTGGTAAAACTTTCTCAAGAACCTCTTCTATTACATCATATTTTTGAAAAGATGACACACAACAATGACCCAAAACACTTTGTAGCAACCTTTGCATGCACACGAGGCAAGTCTCCTAAACGTAGTTGGCCGCAAGCATTTATTTGTGTACTCGCCCTCCTTTCCACTACCCACAGTATTGAGAATGCATCACATAAGACTCTACAAAGCCTTTAGGGATTCTTTACACCTACCCAATTTTGATATATACCATACTTAAACCAAACAAAAAGTTGGCACAAACTAAGAACATGACCATAGAAATCAACAAACAATACAAATCAACAAAAATATGACTACATACCATACTATGAGGTTTGTCTATTGATTGAAGAAATGCATAAAAAAGATTGTCATCACTAGCAATTATACTAGGCATATGATGCAAAATTTTATCAAACATAGGTATTTAATTAGCTTTTCAATAGCCTCCACAAATGCTCTTCCTAATAGCGCTTGATACTCATAGCATAATTCTTAAAAAGCCATTAATCAAACTTGTAAACAAAATAAAAAATCTAAAAAAAAACAGAAACAAAACAAACAATTATAGATCCAACAAAACAAACAACACTTATTCCAAGTATTCATAAAAAATGTCTTGACCTTGCACAAATTGCCCATGCTGCATCCCACATAGCTCACTCTCACCTCAGATAGTAATACAAAGTTGCAAGTAGAAAGAGAACCTCTTCTATAACCTGTGTGGATGAAAAAGAGAAAAAGACACAACATTTAAAACCATTAGTTCATCATTCAATGTAATGACATCACTCTTTCTCATAGCCTTCAAACCATTGAACCACACAAAATGGTTCATGGTACTTGTAAAGAAGATTGAGTTTTTGCAAAAAGATGGTTACTTAAAATATCAAATCCACAATGCCCATAGAACCCACATGACAATACTAAGACCTATGGATGGTCCTATTTAAACTCTTAAAAAAGGCAACAAGAGTTGTTGGGGATATAAGCCTCCCTCGTCCATCTTCTTTGACACTTGAAGAATGAGTCAACTGAACATCTCACCATGAATCCACTAATCCAGTTGCTCTATTGACATAGAGACATCCAAACACCTTATACCATGCCATGCATCCAACACCCTCCTAGTCTGATTGTCCTTATCACTATTGTGATTCAAACACCCCCTTTTACTTCTCTCTTCAAAGACTCATTAAATGGAAAGAAAGACAAAAAAAAGTCCTAGAAGACAAAAACCAACACCTTTCGTACTTGAAAACAACAAAACAACAACAGCAGCAACTAGAAACAAAACATGCATAAATAAAAACAATGACACAAACAAAACAAGAAATTTCCAATCACAAAAATACTCCTCAACAATGCATGCAACACCACCCAATAGCCTATACACATATATCTTGACAACAAAATCTTTGTCAACCAAATTCCACCAGCCGTGGGAGAAACATCCAAATCACCAACACAACCAACCGCATAGCCACGATCTTGTTAAAATAAAAAGGACCTAGCAAAAAAGGAGTGTCACACATGAGATCCATCACTCAAAAAGTCATAAAAAGAAAGAAGGAGAGCTAGTCATGACCTCGAACCATGAAACTCTCAAATAACTAAATGAAGACACGAGATATACATATTGAGGCACTTACCCAAAATGCACACTTACATAGAACATACAATAGACATGAAAGACAATCATGCATGCAACAAAAAAACCACACAACCAATCACAAACAAACACATATCACAATACACAACTACAATGCTACACATACACCTACACTTTAATACACATTAAACACATCATCATTAAAACTAAGCATGCACACACAAATTACAACACTCACCACCCCAAACCCACCAAATTTAAATGGGGAGATTTCATCACAAAAGCATGTCAGTCAACTCCCAGTAGCCAACTACCTCAGATCCTCAATGCTCAGGAAATGCCTGAGGTCAATATTTTTTGGCCAAGAAGTGCTAAGGAATCAGCTCTGATTGGGCATGTTGGCCACTTGCATCCTCTCAGCCAGTTCCCAACCGAGAAATTCCTCACCCATGAATTTCCTTTAGATCTTGAAGGTGAATAAAAAAATCCCTCCTTATGAATGCATGTGCTACAATAATGTTTTGTGAGGTGAACCCCCCAAGCTTAAATGCTTAAATGTAAGATAATGAGACTAGATAGGGTGCCTCTAGGCTTTGGATCAAATGTTCTATGTGCCTTTGATCAAAAGATGAGGAATAAATTAGAACACATATTGATGTGAAGTGAATTGAAAAAAAAGTTGTATTATCATAGTATATATTGTTGAGATATCGAGCTCCACTCGCGATATGCCAGGGTGACCATTGTGCATTTATGTCACCAACTTGTTAGCTACAGATGTGGCTGGTACACCACCCATGAATAATAGCTGGATGACAACTATCTTTATGTACTCTAGTTAGTGGCTCAGTTAGTATGCCACCTAGTTTAGCTGAGTTTGGTTTGAAACCCACATATAGGATTCATCTATTCCTTTTGTACGAAGAGAGAGTTCTTTTGGTTCTCGGGGGGGTCACTATGAATAAACCCTCTATATCACGTGCGTTCAAGGCCTATTTCTTAAATCCCTTATCTATAAATTTTTTATTAATAAAATGTACCCCTTTTCTATACAAATCTGTAAATTTTTTCCAAAAGTATTGTAAATAGTCCCTTATGTATATTTATTTTTGTAAATTTTAGAAATAAAAAATATCCTTCCGTTGAACTCACGTGATAGGGTTACATATGATAAGTGACCCCCCCGAGTTTTGGCTTTCACAACTAAGAAGCGGAAAACTATTTTCAGCCTCCACTTTTGTGCGTATTCCCCCATTGTGTATGTGAGAAAGCTACAAGTGAGACTCCTTACCTCTCTCCCACTCTCTTCATATGGTATCGGAGCTCGGTTTGTGGTAAGGAGCTCAAGAAAGCAAACCAAGTTCATACTGTCTTGGTAAGAGGATCAGTGTTGCTTTCCTTTTTTGAGTTTGGGAGCAAATCTCTATAGGTAGCACAGCTGGAAAGTGCAAGAGTGCACTGTCTCACATTGGGACACCCTTCGCAGTGTGGCGAGAGGGCAGTATATGGGGCTTGTTTTGGTGGCAGAAGTTTTCTACAAGCACTTAGGAAAGTGCCATGTTTTTGATGTGTGACCACTATTCTGCAGGTCAGTGAAAAGTTGCCATCATATGCCTGTGTGTAGAGATATTGGGAGTGACAGAATCATTCTTATTACATGTTGATGCAAAATCATCACTAGGAAGTGACTATATGGTTAAATACCACTTTCATCAGGTTTGTAGATTTGCCCTTGTGAGGCAAAAGTTGTGTTTTTTGCAGTGACAAAATGTTTTTGCAATGTCCTGTAATGGCATCTAATGCTCTTTCACAGATAGTCATTGAAAAGCTTGACAAGAACAACTTCCCAGCATGGAAGTTTAAAATGACGAATTTCCTTAAGGGAAAAGGCTATTGAGAGTTCATTACTGGAGCTGAACAAGAACCAGTTATTCCTAATGTTCCCAATCAACAGAAGTTGCAAGCATTTAAAGGCTGGCATGAGAGGGCCGGAAAAGTTATGTACTAGCTATCTATCAGTATTTCAAATTCTATGATTGTGCATATCAGGCATGGGATACTTTGACAAAAATGTATAGCACAAATTTGCAAGCCAGGAAAATGCAGCTCAAGCAGGAGTTGCATAATGTGCAGAGAGAAAATATGAGCATCAATGAGTACCACATGAAGGTGAAGAAGATTGCAGATGCACTTGCTTCTATTGGGTCGCCAGTGGAAGATGATGATTTAGTTTCTGTGACCTTGAATGGTCTAGGAAAGGATTATGCACAGTTCCGAACATCCATTGCCATCCGTGAGAATTTTCCTAATTTTGGGGAGTTGATTGCTCTTCTAATTTCTGAAGAGCAGAGAAATGGTGGTCCATCTTCTTCAGGAGGAACTTCAAAAGAAACTATCTTCTACTCAAATGCTGGAAGAGGTAGAGGCAGAGGTAGATCAGGCCAATCTGGAGGCCATGGCAGAAATCAGAATATGCAGCAAATTCAAGAAAACCAATCCTATGGAGGAGAACGTGGTAACTTTAGAGGCAGGGGGAGCCAAAGAGGTCGTGGTGGATGGCAGAGAGGCCAAAATGCAAACAATAATGTTGAATGCTACTACTATGGTAAAATGGGTCATATAGCTAAAGACTGCTACAAAAAGCAGAATGACATCATGAATGGAAAATTGCAGCAAGGCAATTATGCATCCTCTAGTAGACAAGGTGATGACAGAAATGAGCATTTGTTTATGGTGCAGCACATGACCAATTCTGTGACAAGTGTAGAAGAAATCAATGATGTGTGCTATGTTGACTCAGGTGTGTTAAAGCACATGATAGGTCATGCAGAATGGATGTAGGATGCAAGGAAAATGGAAAGACCAGGATCTGTGGAGACTGGTGATGATACTGCACATCCTATTATGCAGATTGGTAAAATTCCTTTGTCTATGCAGGATGGGAAAAAGAAATACCTGTCTGATGTATTTCATGTCCTTAATATCACCAAGAACTAGGTTTCCATTGGTCAACTAGTTGAGCAAGGCTTGCAGGGCAGATTTAATCCTCATGGATGCTTTGTGGAGGATATGAAAAATAAAGGTCACTTGATAGCAAAAGGGAAGAAGAAGGGCAGGATGTTTACGTTGGATGCAAACATGCCTGAATTGGGTGCAGCAATGTTTGCACATGGGACCGGTGTAGTTGCAGATATTGATATCTGGCATAAACGCATTGATCATGTTAATGTACAGCAACTTAAATTAATTCAGGCCCAAAATATTGTTGCAAGATTGCCTAAATTCAAGGTTGCAGAAATGCATAAGGTATGTGAAGCCTGTCAATTTGGAAAACATGCAGAGAAACGATTTCCTAGACATGTTCAAGAGAGTAAGAGGCCATTGGAATTAATCCACTCTGGTGTGTGGACTACTAAAGCTGCATCTATTGGAGGCTGTCATTAATTTGTCACTTTTATTGATGACTACAGCAGAAAAGTTTGGGCATTTTTATGAAAAAGAAAAGTGAAGTGTTTGGGCATTTCAAAGCTTTTAAAGCTATGGTTGAAAAAGAAACAGGCCTGCAAATAAAATGCCTAAGGTCAGATGGAGGGGGAGAGTACCTCTCAAATGATTTTGCAAGTTTCCTACAAGAGCATGGCATAAAGCAGCAATATTCATGCAGTCATACCCCACAGCAAAATGGACTTGCACAAAGGAAAAATAGGCATATTGGAGAGGTATCTCATGCCATGCTCAACAAAAAAGACCTTCCAGATTATTATTGGGCTGAAGCAGTTGCTACAACAGTCTACATAATGAACAAGACTCCCATTGCAACAATACATGGCATGACGCCAGAGGAGAGGTATATTGGTAGGAAACAAGATATTTCTCATGTGAAAGTTTTTGGTTGCATTTCCTATGTTCATGTGCCAGATGAGTTGAGATCCAAGAGCTGAGAAGTGCATCTTTATTGGTTATTCTTTGCAACAGAAAGGGTATAGATGCTATAACCCTTCTACTCATAAGTTTACTATGTGTAGAGATGTTTTTGATGAGATGAGTAGCTAGAATAAACCAGTAAATGTGATTGATGATGTAGATGCACAAAATGGTAATGCTGCACAAAATTCACAGTAGCAATCACAAAATATTAGTGGACCTATAGTGTCCTCTAGTAGTGGTTCACATACTTTGCCATGGGCAGGTAGATTGAGATCAAGAGAATCTCCTCAAAGCAATGCAAATAGTGGTATGCAAGTATCACGAAAGGGAAAAGAGAAAGTAGATCAAACCATGGTTGATGTGAATGTAGGTCACTCTTATGTGGATGGTGAATCCAGTGGCTCAGAATAGAGCCTTGATGATGAGGTGGGTATTCCTTCTGTTGTTACACCTGGAGTAAGGAAGACAAGGGATGTTTTGAGAGCACCTAGTAGTGAGCCTATTTTGCGTAGGTCTACCAGAGTTAAGTATCCTCTGGATAGGCTGAAATATGATGGATTTATAGCCATTCACTATGCCTATATGGTCAAAGTGATACAAGAACCAGAACCCACTTCTTTTGAGCAAGCCATGGCAAAAGAAAAATGGGAGAAAGCCATGGATGCCTTGGAAGCAAATGCTACATGGGAATTGGTGCCTTTGCCTAAAGACAAGAATGCAATTGGCTGCAAGTGGGTTTATAAGGTGAAGCACAATGCAGATTGTTCTGTGAGCAGATACAAGGCAAGATTAGTTGTCAAGGGTATGCACAGGCATATGGCATTGATTATGAAGAAACATTCAATCTGGTTGCAAGGATGGCAACCGTAAGAGCAGTCATTGCTATGGCTACATCAAAGGGATGGTCTTTACATCAGATGGATGTAAAGAATGCTTTCTTGCATGGTGATTTGCAAGAAGAGGTCTATATGGAGCAGCCACCAGGTTATGTGCATGCTGTTCATCCTGAGTTTGTTTGCAGGTTGAAGAATGCCTTGTATGGCTTGAAGCAAGCACCCAGAGCATGGTCTGACAAGATAGGACAGTATCTTGTCACTATTGGCTTTCAGATTCCAAGGCAGATTTCTCACCTTATGTGAGAAAAACAGAGAAAGGTATTATGCTGCTTGTCATTTATGTTGATAATTTGATCAACATAGGTGATAGTGATGAAGATATCCTTCATGTGAAAATGTTATTGAAGCAGAAGTTTGAGATGAAGGATTTGGGAGAGTTGCGTTACTTCTTGGGCATTGACGTGATTAGATCCACAAGTGGGATATGGCTCTTGCAAAGGCAGTATGGATTGGACATGCTATCCAAATATGGGATGACAGGCTGTAAGCCTATTTCAATTCCTTTGTAGAATGTGAAGTTGAGCGTAGATGCAAGTGAGCTTCTGGAAGACTCTACTATGTATAGACGCATAGTAAGAAGTTTGATTTATATGACCATTACCAGGCCATATTTGAGCTATGTTGTTGGGTTGGTAAGTCAGTTTATCCAAGATCCAAGGAAACCGCATTTGGATGTGGTTAGACGCATATTGAGGTATGTAAAGTCCACATTGCAGTCTCATTGTAGTATGCACTATTTTATGAGACTGGGGCTCAGATACAATTGCATGGATACACTGGTGATGATTGGGCTGGTAGTATTTTTGATAGACGATCTACCAGTGGATATGTGTTCTCTTTTGAGAGTGTTGTATTCACTTGGAGGAGAAAGAAATAGCCTACAGTTGCCTTGTTGAGCACTGAGGCTGAGTACAGGGGTGCAGCAATGGCTGCATGTGAGGCAGCTTGGTTGCATAAGCTACTTTATGATATGCATCAGTCTACAGATGCGCCATTTGTCATTTATTGTGACAATAGGAGTAGTATACACTTGGCAAATAACCCAGTCTATCATGCTAGAACAAAGCACATTGAGGTGCATTATCACTATGTGCAGGAGAAGGCTCTAGGAGGTTTTATTGATGTAGTTTATGTCAGCACAGAGGATTAGGTAGATGATATATTCATGAAGGCATTGGGTGCAGAGAAGCTATGCAAGTTTAGAGACCTGCTTGGTGTGCAGGAATTGGGATTGAGCTCGAGGGGGAGTGTTGAGATATCGAGCTCCACTCATGACATGCCAAGGTGACTGTTGTGCATTTATGTCACCGACTTGTTAGCTACAAATGCAGTTGGTACACCGCCCATGAATAATAGCTAGATGACATCTATCTTTATGTACTCTACTTAGTGGCTTAGTTAGTATGCCACCTAGGCTAGCTGAGTTTGGTTTGAGACCCACATATAGGGTTCATCTATCCCTTTTGTATGAAGAGAGAGTTCTTTTGGCTTTCACAATTAAGAAGAGGAACACTGTTTTCAACCTCCACTTTTGTGTGTGTTCCCCCATTGTGTATGTGAGAAAGTTGCAACTGAGACTCCTTACCTCTCTCCCACTCTCTTCACATATATTGCCAAAAGAGATGATATAAGCATGCTACAGTGGCATACTTTTAACATATAGCTACTAGTTTCTACAATTGAAATATAAAAATGTATTATGCAACAAGATCAGAGCTCATTTTTAGTGATATTAACATGTTTAATACTATATATTTTTCATCTTGTATATGTTTGATGGTGAAGAAGTATAGGCTTTATGCTACCATTGTTGAAGACACATCTTTTGAGTCCACCTTAGTTCATTCTTCTACCCACGTATGTACAAACAAATGCTTAGTACAAGGACCGACCTTGAGTCTCTTTTTAACTAGATTTAATCGACCAAAATTGGCTATGATTTTATTAGCCTTTGTTTTAGGAACATTATATGCATTTAGCTTTTAAGACGAGTAATTTGGACACATTAAGATATTAACATAAGAGTAATAGTAGAGAAAATGATGTTTATTAAAAAAGTTCTATGTCCTTTTGTCTTTTTTTTCTACCTCAAAGGTTAATCTCCTAACTTACAAAACTTGGCAAGGATTCCATTTCCATCTTTCATACACAATTGATGGCTAACAGGTCATTAGGGAAGCTATTGCTTGGAAAAAGCAGGACAAAGCAATCAGTTGTAAGTACAAGAATCTTATTGGTGTAAGAAATTCCTTGTTGGGATCCCTGAAGGTGAATCCTAGAGACCAGTATGCCTCAAGTTTAATTGTTTGAAGTTAAACATGAGGGTCAGTCTAGAGAGTTGGATGATGTGTCCCTGGAAAGGTTACATAGTAGACAGTTGTGGATAAAACTTGGGGACTCCCCCTCAAAGTTGTTTTTTTAGGCTGCCGAAAGAAAGACACAATGTGAGATAAGGTTTTCGGTTAAAAGGAGAGGGCAAGCTTGTTGATAAGGTTGTGGGCTAAGAGGGCAAGCTTGAGACAGAATTTTGGCATATTGCCAGCATATTCTTGCAACTTAGTTGGTGCCTACTAGGCTGAACCTAATGATAATTTGGAAAAAGACATGGCCAAGATTTTAGATGGTTCTCACCCAAGAATTTCTGAGGAGAGAAAGAGAAGATTGGAAGCTCCTTTTACAATTGGAGAGTTTGAGTTGATGAAAAAAGATAAGGCTCCGGGGGTGGTCTGATGGCCTCACTATCAAAATTAATATCTATTTTTGGGATATTTTAGGGAGATATCGTGTAGAGATGGAAAATGACTTGGCCAATAAAGGTTCATTTTCTCTAGAAACTCTATCTGAAGAGAAAAAATCATCTTCATGTTGGGGATTGGCACCAAATATCAATGCTAAACACATCCAATAAAATAATTGCCAAAGCCCTCGCACTCAAAGTCAGAGAGGTTTGCATGCAGGTTGTGGGCATAGAGCAAGCTAGGTTTGTCAAGGGTCGATGGGAGATCTTTTACAATATTATGAATGTCAATGTTGCTTTAGATTTTGCTTTTTTTTTTGTCAAAAGTACATTATTCTTGGGCTAGATCTTGACAAGGCCTTTAACTGCATTTGCTAGGTTTTTATTCTGGGAGTTTTGGATGGATTTGGGAAAGACTTTATGAAATTTATTTCCATGCTATTTGGCAATTCTTATTTTGCACAATGCATTACTGGGGGTATTGTCAGGTCCTTCAATCTTACACGCTCAATTCGACAGGGGTGCCCAATTGCCCCCCCTTTTGTTTGAGCAAAGAGTGAAAATGCTAGCATGCTTAATAAGGATTGAGATCAAATGGAAGGAACACATATGAATTTTATTGTACTTTGCCTCTAATACAATCATAGATGGTATCTTTTCATAGTTTCTTTGCCATGGGATCCATTGAACATTCACCTATTCAAGTGCACCTAGAGTGGATGAAGGATGGCATGTAACAAGAACACAAGGTTCTTATACTTGAAGGTATCGTGCTTATGAAAATGTCCTATAAGACTTGGATTCCATTTGCCCTTGATTTATCTATAAATGGCTTTTTTCTCACTTTCTATACGAAAGGATCCACGCTTTGATTTGGTTGTATGGAGTGGATATTAAATGGCTTTGAGTTAGGCATCTAGCATGCAAATCTCATATAATTAATGGTATTAACCTTCTAGAAAGTCCATATATGAATTGGATTCCAATTGTATCTCCAATTCATCTATGAGTGGTATTTTTAAACACTTTTCATGCTAAGGGAGATGTTTGCCAATATAAAGAGCCTTGAATTTGGTGACATGAATGAAAGGCTCTCATACTTGATGATAGTTAGATTGTGAAAATTATGCATAAGATTTGGATTCCAACTGCTGATGAAATTCATCCACAAATTGTTCTTTTTTCTACTTTCCACACCAAGGGAGTGATTTTCCATAGGTTTGAACATACAAAATAGGTAAGGGACCTACATCCAGTAATGAGCGAATAAGGCAATGAATTTACTAGGGAATGAGGTTGTGGCTAGGTAACATGAGAAATAGTTTCCCTTTTTCGCTCCAATTGAATAAAATAAAGTAGTTTTAGTTGAGTGAGGTCAAGAGGAGGTATGATAGGATACTTTCTTGATTGAAAACGTACTTCTAGCCTTACAAACCTCAACCTCACTCAACTTTCACTAGCCTACCTCTCTAATTAGATCTTTCACACTCCTCTAGTACTTATCAATATCCTAGGAGGTAAACTATCCTTATACCAAGAAATGCATATCTCAAGGCTTCATTATGTAAAAACCCCATGTAGCAATTGTGGTCACTCATGGGGTATTTATATACCTTGCCGTATAAGTATGTGTATTTTTTTTAACTCCACAAGAAAATAAAATATCCTTCTAGTGAATGCACATGCTATATTACATATTTATAGTGAACTCAAGGTATGTAAATGTGAAAAGTAATTAATATGAAAACATGAAGGGCATTTCCAAAATTAAGCATTAGGGGAGAAATGGGGTCTCAAAAGGGCCTCCAATTAGTCTTTCCTAATTTCAAGGGATTAGAGAGGGATTTGAGGTGTACCAATGAGAGTGCTCCTTTGTGTGAGGCAATGGTATGTTGAGGTGGAGGGATGGCAGGCATGCAGAGATCCCCTATTGGCTATTCCTCTTACATTGGGGACCACTCAAACCATCCTCCCCCCCCTTAACCCATGCTTGACCACCTTCCCATGTGCACCCACCCTAGATCATCCCTAGATCTCATTTATGTCTTTGTGGGCCCTTGTGGATGAATTTCTCTTCTCCTTAGGTGTGTTGCAGGTCTGCCCCCTCTTTCTCTCCTCCTCTGCTCTGGTCCAGTTGCCCTCTCTCTCCATTGTGGGACCTTTTCGATAAATTTCTTTTGTTCTCTAGCCTATTGTAGGTCTGCCCCCTTTCTCTGCTCCTCTGATCTGGTCCAACTGCCCTCTCTCTCCATTGTGGGACCTTTTGGATGAATTTCTTTTGTCCTCTAGCCTACTGCCCCCTTTCTTTGCTCCTCTGCTTTGGTCCAACTTCCCTCTCCCTCCATTATGGGATCTTTTGGACGAATTTCTTTTGTCCTCTAGCCTACTGTAGGCCTACCCCCTCTCTCTCTTCTCTTTTGCTCTGGTCCAGCTGGTCTCTCCCTCTATTTTTCAAAATTTGGGTTGCAGCACCTCTTACAGGTGGTCTTCTCTCTCCTGCTCCTCTCACTGTTTCTATGCCTCCTCTTTCTCTATCCCCTCATGCTCTACCTCTACCTTCTCTTTCCTCTCTTGATCTGCCCTCTCTTGCTCTATGGCCTCTTGCTTAGCTTCCATATCCTACAGGTTCTCTTTCCCTTCTACAAGCGCTTCTCCTTCTAGTACTGGGGCTCTTAAATTTCCCTCCTACAAACACTTTTCCTTCTGCTATAGCAACTCTTTGCTCTCCTACAGGAGATTTTTCCCTCTTTCTTTTCCTTGTCATATAGGATACAATTGCTCTTTCCTCTCCTACAGCTATTGTTTTCCCAACAGGCATGGTCTAGAACATAATGACACAAGGTGGTAATGTTGTGAGCTCGTGTGTTCTGGAGGCACGGTCAGGAAGAAAGTGACACAAGCTAGCAATATTGTGAGCTCTAATGTGTTGTAGAGGCATGGTCAGGAAGAAAGTGATATCTAGAAGTTGACAATATTGTGAGCTCTAGTGTGTTCTAGAACATGAAAAATGCATTGGATGACTTGAACTTATAGTTTGACTAACTAGATAGTCATGGAAGGTTTTGCCAAGGGTCCACATAAGCTTCCCATGAGGAAAGATGTATTACTTAGACTATGTACCTTCCTTGCCTATCTTCTTTACAAGATCCTAGATTTTAACATAGGAGTGGGAAGTAGTCGAATCTTTGATATAACTGACAATGGACTGTCTGTAAGTTGTGTAGGAATACCTTTTAGTCATGGAAAACGAAATTTATAGTCCTTTAACTTTACTTGAAATGGTGAAATAGCAGGTAAGAATCTAGAGAAATGCATGAAAATGTCCATGTTATCCCTCGTGCAACATCAAACAATGTGTTTGACTAGTACAAGCTATCCATAAATTGTAGGTTGGGCATTTTGGAATTTGCATAGGTTTTCTTCATGACTTGGAGGACATTAAAAGCATTGATGGTTTTATTGTGTGGTTCCGTGTCCAAAGTTTTCAAGTAATATGTATAAAGTTTTCATGTCTAAAGTTTACAGTTTATACCTATTTGCCTTGCTTGCATCATTAAAGGAGACAATGCCATGATGGTAAGCATCCTATGTATTGATTTATATTTTATGGTCTTTTAATGTAATGTGCTTTGTTAGGTCTGCTAATGTAATGGTTGTTGAATTGATGTAGGAGGCATTTGAGATCACTCATTGGTGCACTATATTAGTCGAGCAGGAAGATACGTTGTGGTCTTCCACATCCAATTTTTAGAATGGCCTACTTAACTACTGAAGTGCATCAAAGTATTGACAGCTTGATCATTGTGATCCACATCACATGGCTTCCCCTATTGCATTGTATCCCATTAGAAATGGTGTAAAAAACTTTGTGCCTGGCTACCCTGAGAGGAGAGCCTTAATGGTATTAGTATTAGGATCTTACTTGGGGATTTCAAAAGCCTCTTTTTTCTATGTATTAGAGGTAGCAAGAGGAGGTACAGGCTATGAAGAGTCTTTGTATTTGAATGGAGAGATTATAATACAAAAATGTACATTTTATCACATTCTCTTCCTTGCAATTTGCAATCGGAGTTATAGCTATTTTACTATTCTCTTCATATTCCATGTAATTAAGTTCTATTACTTGTATATATATTTTTATAAAACTAATTTAGGAAAATATTATGAATATTCCAAGTCAAAATAATACTCTCAACCAAGTTTGGTAATTCTGGTGACCATTTTTGGCAAATGTAGGAGGAAAATGACCATGGCGCAGAAGGCAGAGTTGGTCAGGACATCATGGGGTGTCTTATTTGCCAAAAATGGACATCAAAATGGCTGAAGTTGTTAAACTCCTTCATCTACCTCTTTAAAATCTATAATTCTTCATAGGAAATCATGAAGTGCATCAATCCTTTACAAGGTGATATAGTAGTAAACCTAAAAATTAAAATAAAAGATACATGGACATAGCCAACCTCCATGACTAAGAAAACATAGAAAATGAAAATTTTAGATTCCTCTTCAAAATATATATTTTCTCATGTAATGCATCAAATTATTTCAAGGTGATTTGTGATGTGAAATCAAATATTTCATTGACATAGCCAACCTAAAAGGTGGCTCCAAAGGCAAGATAAACAAAGAAAATAAAAATTTACAAGGTGATGTAGTGGAAGATCAAAGTGTTCTAGATTAAATTAAAAATTACATTGACATAGCCAACCTACAAGGTTCTTCCAAAGCGCAAGAAATTATATAGAGAATATATTGCCTAAGGGTCTTACCAGAGATGTGCTACAAGGCACATAAGTTGTCATATTGACCAACCATCATTTGCTAAGTTACTTTGTAAATATTATCTTTTCCATGTTTATCTATGTTGAAGTTGATGCATCTATAAAGACACATGGATTTCAATTAGGTAGATCAAGGACTTTGACAATTTGGGCCATTCCAATGTCCATTTTTCGCAAATGTTGAAGGGATTTGATCGTGGCATTGAAGCCAAAGTTGGTCAGGATGTCATGGGGTGTCCAAAAATGCAAAAACCCATCTTGGCGCAAATTTGGCCATTTGGAGGTTGTCCAAATGGCCAAATTTGTGCCATGGTGGGTTTTGGCATTTTTGGACACCCATGATGTCCCAACCAACTTTGCCTTCTCCGCTGCAATCCAATTCCTCGTACATTTGCCAAAAATTGACATTGAAATGACCAAAGTTGTCAAATTTCTTCATCTACCCCTTCAAAATCTATATTCCTTCATAGAAAATCATGAAATGCATTAATCCTTTATAAGGTGATGTAGGAAAATCTCAAATTTTGGTTTTTAAACACTCCATCTAATCAATGTGGTGCGATGGTCAAATCCCTTCTACATATATATTGGAATGGCCAAACTTGGCAAACAACATTTTATTGACTTGTTACATTAAAATGTGATATAACTTTTGTGTGCAAGATGATATAAAAAAAGATGCAATATTAAAAACAACAGATAATTAAAATAGACATAACAAAAGATTCACCATTTGGCCATAGATACATGAATTTTTTTTGCTTTAGATAGAAGAATATTATTAGAAATTATAGGTGTTTGTATTTCAAATTGTATTACAAAGGCTTCATAGCCTGTTTCTCTTCTTCTTCAACTCTAATACACCAATAATAGGGTCTTTGAGTCCTTGACTAAGTCCTTAGCAAGAGAAAGATTGCTATGCTATTTGGAATCTCACATTCAACTCATAAGTTCTTATAATGTCATGTACAACACATTGGAATGGATCATGTAGGTTGCCTTGGGTCAATACTATGAATTCTCCATGCCTTCTTGTTCCAAATGGTGGATAGATTCTCCATTCCTGCTTGCTACTAAACACATGAAGAAACATCATTTTAGAAATTTAAATTTAAATAGATGTAATGCATCATGTGAATTCTTCTTCTTCAATAAAATTTTGAGCTTCAAGACTTACATTAGCAGCATCACAAGCTCCAGGCATCTCGTTTGCATCACCATTTCCTATAAGTCCTACATCACCTCCAAAATAACTTGCTTATGCATGACTTTGTGTCTTTCGATATGAAGAGTCCATATCATCCATGCCCACCATTCTCATATCATCCTCCATGAAGGTCCTGAAAGAACAACTAAGGGAACCTTAGCAAAAGCAATGCACCATTGTGGATAATCCAAAGTAAGAAATAACATCAAAACACTATAAAGTTAGCATTTTATATGATATTCTCCTCTTTAGAGCACCTATTGAGGTTCAAGATGCTTCTTTTCTTGAAAAAAACAATCATGGATCACATATTAATCCTGCAACTATACGATCACATGGTAACATGGGAGATCTCCACAAATGATGCCATCAATAGTCACAGAGTTTACAGAGACTGTGAGAGGACATGGTAGAAGGTAGGTGATGTTTGAGGAGGGATGAGAAGGACCATGAATGATTACGAGGGAGGAGAAGCAGGCGGAGGACTAGGTGTGAGGATGAAGGTAGACGAATACACATGAGTAGGAGGAGTAGAAGCAACAGGAGCAGGCGTGAGCATGAGGCAAGAGGATATTGCATGAATAGGAGGAAGGAGGAGTTGGCATGAGCATGAGGGAAGATGAGAATGGATGAGCATGAGGGAGGAGGAGGAGCAAGAAAAAGCAGCAAGGGGCAGAGGAGGAGAACGCATGTGGGAGGAGGGAGAAGGAGGAAAAAGCAATAGGGGGAGGAGGAGGATGCATGTGGGAGGAGGGAGGAGGAGGCATGTGGACAAAGGGAGGAGGAGGGGGGGAGGGAGGAGGGAGGTAGGGGGAGGGAGGAGGAGAAGGAGGAGGAGGAGGAATGGGACATGTGGAAGAGGAGGAGGGAGGAGGGAGACAATGAGGAGGATGGGGGGAGGAGGAGGGAATTCACATTCAAAATTTAAAATTCAAAAGTTTGACTTTGGAGGATGGGGGGAGGAGGGAATTCAAATTCGAAATTCAAAATTTTGACTTTGGGAAAAGTGCCCCCTCCTTAGTGTAAGAGGTGGCCCCCTCCTAGGTATAAGAGGTGGGATCAACTGGGCTAAACCCACCTGGGTTGGGGGGGTTAGGACTCCCTTGGACCCCACAAGAGGACTTGCATTAGGCCTAATACATTTCTTAACCCATTCCTTATGAGGCCCTTTTGAGACCCCCATTCTCCCCTAATGAATAGGACCCTTTAAGTATTGCATAAATTGTAAGTAAAATTCTAGATTTTTAAGTATAGAATATGTATGATATTGATGGTTGTAAAAGTCACAATAATCTCATGTATATTCTCATATTGCATAGAGTGTCTCTCCTTTCAAAGAAATGAAACTATAAAACAAGTTGAAATAGTTTCCAAATGACCAATGATGTATGCAAGGTGTTTGACCTTGGTTTGCAAGTACCCAAGCATACAATAGTTCTACAAAATTTAAAACTTTGAAGCATACTCTATGTCACATTCAGTAAAGACACAATATTGTTCATTTCTTCAACATCGTTAACATCACTTAGTGATTCAAATTTATAGTAATTGATAGTAGAGTCTCCATCAACCACAACTTCTATTATAAATTTACATTCTGCACATTCCATCAAATTCATTCTCTTGTAGTTTTAGATGCAATGCTAAGTCCTTTCAGGAATATCAAACTTCCAAGAAACTATAAAATATTGGCCTCTTTTTTATACAAAATTTGACGTAATTTTGTAGAAAATGACTTGCATCTATACTATAGTCAGCCACCTCTCACCACATCTTAAATTTTTCAGTGGTTTATTACCCCTTGATGCACTTGAGAATCCACTTGCAATCCAAAGGCATGTGCTCAGGCATAGGGAGCTTCTTATGCAATGCATTTAAGACATAATATATCTTTCAAGATCCTGATGTTGCTAATACCTATTAAAGGATGGAGGTTTACACAAAATAAGGCTAGAAGGGGTAGTATTTTTGTGAAAGAGAAGCAAATGCATGATAAGAATGACGTATAAAACAATCATGTGGGAGTCATCTATATTCAAGAGAGTGAGAGTGAGTATAAACATGGTAGAGAAGAGCATATGTGGAAATAAACATGATGAAGCTTAGAGATTCCTAACCAAAAAAATAGAGATTCACATGAGAAAATAAAGGAGGTCTACGTGAGAGCTCCGTGAGCATCAGAGAAGGCTACATGTGGTGGGAAGTCCATGCAAGGGAAAACTACAAAAACAACACACCATCCATATGCTAATCTTATGAAACCTTAAACCATAACTCACATCATATTCTTATTAAATCTCAAGTTAAACAAAAGAGAAATAAATAAAGCAAAGAAAGAACACCATAGAAGGCAAAGAAGTAGTAGCAAACAAGCAAAGCAAGAAAAGAAAAGAAAAGGGAAGAGGTAAGCCTTAATTTCTTCCTAAAAATTCAACATGAGCGTTGGTTTGTCATGCAACACATCTAAGATCATCAAGAGATTTTGAGGAGTGATTTTAAAAAATCAGATTATGTCCATTGTTGAGTGATTGCATATGTCTATGTTTGTCAATGTTGACTCTTTCCTACTGCTTTTGTAGGAAGAGCTGGGTATTCTATGTTGCAGGGTTCCGAGGCTTTTTCTCACCTACAGATATGTTGGGATTGTCGTTGTAGTATATGTGTAGCTTAGGACCTCGAGTCGTGTTCCGGTGAGAGACGTAGGCTTAAGTGTGGTAAGCAAACAAAGTGCAAGCATGTGTAAAAGGCACGTAAACCATCGTTGTTGGGGTGATGAAGGCTTTTGCCTTCATTGGGGGTTGTAGGGTTTAGGAGGAGTTTAAGGGTTCAGAAGGAGGTTCCAGGGTTTAGAAAGAGTTCAAGGGTTCAGAAGGAGGATCCAGGGTTTAGAAAGAGTTCAGGGTTAGAAAGAGTTCTAGGGTTTAGAAGGAGGTTCCAAGGTTTAGAAGGAGTCCAGGGTTAGAAGGAGGATCCAAGGTTCAGAGTAGAGTACATGGTGGAGAACTCGTCTCCCTCGTAGATCATGGAGTTTCAGGGTTTAGGAAAGCATAGGAGTGGGAGAGGAAGAAGGTGTAAGAGCATGGGTGAAGGAAGAGAGAGAGGAGGAAGGAGGAGGAGGGAAGAGGAGGAGGGAGGGGGAGGAGAGAGGAGGAGGAGGAGGAGGGAGGAGGAGGAGGAGGAGGAGGAGGGAGGAGGAGGAGAAGGAGGAAGGAGAAGGAGGGAGGAGGAGAGGGAGAGGGTGGGTTGCAGGGTTGGAGGAGAGGGGAGAAGGGTTGCAAGGTTAGGACATGCTTTTGGACGTGCAGTGCAAGGAAGCATGGACACTTGAGACAAATGCTTGGAATACCAATATAGACTCAACACAATGCCCCAAGAGTGTGGGCTTCATTCCATTATGGGGTATTTATACAAGTTGGAGAGCTTCTCTCTCTGCATGTAACACAAAGTCGTATCACAAAGTTGTAACACAAAGTTGTATCACAAAGTTGTAACACAAAGTTGTATCACAAAGTTATAACACCTTCTCTCTCTACATGTAGAAGTTGTAACACAAAGTTGTTACACAAAGTTGTAACACAAAGTTGTGTCACAAAGTCGTAACACATTCTCACAAACTTGTAACACAAAGTTGTTACACAAAGTCGTAACATAAAGTTGTGTCTAGAAGTTGTAACACAAAGTTGTAACACAAAGTTGTATCACAAAGTTGTATCACAAAGTTGTAACACCTTCTCTTTCTTCATAAGTTCATGTTGGCACAGAGTCAACATACTCCCGGATCCATTTTATTACCCGTCCTCGGGTTATGGCTTATTTTGATTCCAGAGTTGGGATGCCATGTGCGTAATTCAGTGGCTATTTAGCTTGTGGTATGCGAGTCATTCCTGCTGTAATGCTTTTGCACCACATAATATGTAGTCAATAGTCAAGAAACTTATCTCCTCTTAAGGAGGGGTAGATGACTATGAATGTCAGAGGGGATCTCATTGCTGAGGTTGCAGATGCTGCCATCGAATCTTCTTGGGAAGAGGTTTAGCGGGGGTCTCGTTGTGGAGGATTGGTATAAAAGGATGTTGGTCAAGAAGATTATCTCCACTTAAGGAGGGGTAGATGACTATGAATGTCAGAGGGGATCTCGTTGCTGAGGTTGCGGACGCTGCCATCAAATCTTCTTGGGAAGAGGTTTGGTGGGGGTCTCGTTGTTGAGGCTGTCATTTCTTGCTATCTTGCATACATGTTGGATGCGATTGCACCCGTAGCATTGAGCTTGTAGATAATTAGTATCTCGGGGGGGTCACTATGTATAAACTCTCTATATCACGTGCGTTCAAGTCTTATTTGTAAAATCCCTTATCTGTAGACTTTTCATTAATAAAATATACCCTTTTTCTATACAAATCTGTAAATTTTTTTTGAAATGATTTTAAATAATCCCTTATGTAAGTTAATTTCTGTAAATTTTAGAAATTAAAAATATCCTTCTGTTGAACTCACGTGATAGGGTTACATAAGATGAGTGACCCCCCTGAGATTAGTATGCAAGTTTGATATTTTTGCATATAGGAGACGGCTGTGATGTTTGGCGGGGGTCTCGTTGCGGAGGCTACAGACTCTGTTGCCAATTCATCTTGAGTTTTGGCATAGCTTCATGTACTGCATGTGAATTCATTGCATGCTTTGAGAGTATGGAATGAAAGTGTGTGATACTATTTTTTATGCAATCTATTATGTGCCTATGCAAAATCATGTGAGTGCATGTGATGTGTCTAACTATATGCTTATTTGTGGGATTTGATAGGGAAACTAAGACTCAAACATCCCTAATGTGAAAAAAATGTGCATATGCAGTGAGTGTGCGTGTAACAATCTAGTGCAAACTATATGTGCAAAAACGTGCATATGCGAGTGAGTGCTTGTGATACAATCTAATCCTAACTAAGGAAGACTTGGTTTCCCAAATCTTCGTTTTTGTCGGGGATGGCTCGCGTGTTGATGTAGTAGCGCTTCAGTCGGCTCCCGTTTATTGTTGTGTTGAATTGGACTCCATCTAGTGTTTCAAGTAGCACAGCTCCGATGGGATTCATCTTTTGTACTCGGTAGGGTCCTTGACCTAGATACTTCAATTTTCCCTTGTGTACTTTGGCATTGTATAACAGGACTAAGTCACCTTCCTTGATGTCTTTAGCTTTCAGATTCCTGTCAAACCATGCCTTTCTTCGACGTTTTTCTGTTGTCATGGCATGATAAGCGACTAGTCTTGTCTCTGTATGCTTTTCCAGCTGATAGAGCCTTTCTTTCAAGGACTCATGATCACCCATGCGTTCCTGTACTGCGATGCGTAGACTTGGTATTACAAATTCGAGTGGGACCACGGCTTCAAGGCCGTACACCAATTGAAAAGGTGTGTTCCCTGTACTGACCTTGAATGTGGTTCTGTATGCCCATAAGGCTGCATTCAATTTCTCTGCCCAATCAGAACGCTGCGGTTCTACTACCTTGGTGAGGATATTGCATATGATTTTGTTTGTGGATTCTGCTAGTCCATTCCCTTGGGGGTAGTAGGGTGTGCTTTTTCTATGAATGACCATGAAGCCAGACAAGAGTTCTTGGATTACCTCATTGACAAAATGTGTGCCTCTATCCGACACAATTTCAATGGGGCATCCGAATCGGGTGATCACATGTTCGTACAAGAATCTTGCTGTGCTTTTGGCATCTGCCTTTCTGACTGCTTTAGCTTCAGCCCATTTTGTAAAGTAATAAGTGGCCACAATGATGTAGCGTGCCTGTGTTCCTTTTGCTGCTGGATGTATGGGACCCACATAGTCAATCCCCCATTTTTCAAATGGTTGTTGTGCAACAACTGTTGTTAGGGGATTGAAGTCTTTGTGTTGTGGTTTAATAGTTCGTTGGCATACATCACAGCCTTTTACATATTCATAGCCATCTGCCCACAGTGTTGGCCACTAGTAGCCTGCGAGGAGAACTTTTCTTGCTGTGGCTTCCCCTTGGAAGTGTCCTCCTGCAATGCCTTCATGGACTTCACTCAGGATTGGTAGGATCTCATGAGGCATTACACATCTTCTTAATATCTGGTCCTTGCCCATCTTGTACAGTTGTCCTGCAATGAGTTGATAGGGTGCAGCCTTTAGAATCAATTTTATGGCATCTACTGCTTTCATGTCAGGGGGTGGTCTTCCTGCCATCAAGTACCCAATGATATCTCCACACCATTTTGGAACAGCATCTATTTGAAATAGTGTGGCATCTGGTAAGTCGTCTTCTACTCCAGTGGCTTCTTCTCCTGTCTTGACTCGAGACATGTGATCGGCAATGTAGTGTTGGGCACCTTTGCGGACCACGATTTTGAAGTTGAATTCTTGCAACAAGAGGAGCCATCTGGTTATTCTACCTGTGGTACACGGACGGTTCACAAGATAAAGCAATGCTTGATGGTCGGTGTAGAAGACAAAATCATTTGCGAGTAGATAGTGCCGAAATTTCTTTACACTATACACCATTGCTAGGGCTTCTCTTTCTGTGGTTGTATAGTTGATCTCTGCATCATTGAGTTGTCAACTGGTGAAGTAGATGGGGTAGTCTTTCTTATGTTCACCAGGTTGACAAAGCACACTCCCAATTGCATACTTGGATCCATCAGTATGAACATGAAAATCAATATCCCAATTGGGAGATATAAGGATGGGTGCTGTGATTAGGTGCCACTTTAAAAGCTCAAAGGCTTGGTCGCACTCTTCGGTCCATAAGAACTCCACTAATAATTTGTAAAGTGGTCTAGCTATCATGGCATACCGCAATATAAATCTTCTATAATAGCCGGCATGTCCCATAAAGACCTGTACACCTTTGGAATTTGTAGGAGGAGGCAATTCCATGATGATTTTGATTTTGTCCATGTCAGTTGCAATCCCATGTTGAGAGATGATGTGTCCCAAAACAACTCCGTGGGTGACCATGAACTGGAATTTTGTTGGATTTAGGGAGATGCCATACTCTCTGCATTTGATTAGTACTTCTTCCAGACATTTGAAGTGGTCCTGTTTGGTTGAATGGATGCACAAATCATCCAGGAACACCTGTAAAAACTTATTCAAAAATGACTTGAAAGCTGTGAACATGACTCGCTGGAATGTGGCTGGGGCATTACAAAGGCCGAATGGCATGACTCTATATGCAAAAATACCCCATTCTGTAGCAAATGCTATTTTTGATTGGTCCTGAGGAGCAATTTGCACTTGGTTATAGCCACTGAAGCCATCCAAGAAGCTATATATTTCAGATCCTGCCACCTTTTCCAACACTGTTTCTGTTAAGGGTAGGGGGTAGTGATCCCTAATTGTGGTGGCATTCACATTTTTCAAGTTTACGCATATTCTGAGCTTCTTGTTGCGTTTAGGCACAATGACAATGGGTGAAACCCAATCAGTGTGCTCTATCTCGTAGATGAATCCGGCATCTAGGAGTTTTTCCAGCTCATCATAAACCATGGTGCCATATTTAGGATTTGTGCGATAAGGTCCACATACCTTAGGGCGAGCACCTTCCCTTATAGGGATCGTGTGAACTGCCACTTCTGGTGAAATTCCTTTCATCTCTTTGTATGACCATGCTAGGCAGTCACGGTATTCCATTAGGAGGTCTTTGAGTTTGATTTCATCTGCTTGACGGAGCTGTTTCCCAATGAAAACCAACTTTTCTTCCTCCCCTTCAAGGGCGAGGTTTATTGTGCGTGTTTTTGCTGGTCCCTCATAGATTGCAGTTTCTCCAATGCTATCAGTTTCTTGAACTTCAGATTCTCTGATTGGTCTTGGCATTGCTATTGGTGCACTGCCACTTGTATAATTCTTAAAGTATTCCGACACTTCTCGAAGATCGGCCTCTGATGGGGTTGAACTAGCCTGGCAGGTGTCATGTGTACTGGGTGGCATAGTTGCATTTAGTAATTTGTTAGGCTCTTCTTTTCTTTCTTTTTCTGAAGTCTCTTGATCGAGCTTCATCCGCACATGTGGCTTATATTTCCGAAACTTCTTACGTTGGGAACTATGGGGTAACTTTTCCACTGGTAAGGTGTTTCCAAGTAAGGGTTCATGTGTTGCACATACTCCTTCTAGTCCCTCAGGGGACCATTCAAGAGGTGGTGGTTTTGATTTTGTGGGAACTGCCTTTGCAAGGTACAATTTGACAATCCTTGTTTGGACTCGTTCGAATTCATTAAAGTGCTCGGCCTTGGCTTTTCTGCGATTTCCTCCGGCAGCTTTCTTGCGGGATCTTCTGCTGTTATTCAACTGTGGAGGTTCAACTTTTGGGAGCTCAACTGCCATTAGGGCATGCAGAATGGCTAGGTCATTATCAAAGATTTGATCTTCAATTTCAGCATTCGCAGCCTCTGTTTCGAGGTCCCAAGGAAAATCTGAGTCATCATTGGTATGGGTACCTTCTGCAAGTTCATTATCCCATTCGAGGTCAGCCATAAAGAATGGCATCTCTAGATCGATTGGTTCTTCATGTGTCGGTGGAGGATTGACCTGTAGTGCGTTAACATCTATCTGTGAGAAGATGGGGTCTAATGAATGGCAGTTTTCGATGGTTGCCAATGTTTGTATCCAGTTATTGACATTGCTTTGTGAGTCACCTGCTATGGCATGCTGTTGCAAGGGATCTGATTTGCTCGAGATTGTCATGGAAGATGTGTCATCCAATGCTCTAGGAACAATTGGTTTAATAACTCCTGTCCCCACATTCACCCTGACTGCAGTGTCTCGATTCTGGATTGTCAATCTATCCGTTCCCCAGTCATGGAGGACTGATGCTTCCCGTAACCAAGGACGTCCCAGTAAGATTTGATAGGATTTTTTGGGGAGATCCAAGATTGTGAATTGAAGGGAAAAGTGGACTCTTGCGATCTTTGTGGACACGCCATTCACTATTCCCAAGGGTTTAGCCCGTGAATCATCAGCAAGGCGTATGTTGAAATTAGCCTTTTGCATTGGTGGGAGATCCCATTCTTCGTAGAGCTCCTTTGATAGGACATTGACACCTGCTCCACCATCCACTATGGCTTGGACTTCATTATATGCCTTGTGGATCAAAGGCACAGTGATATTGCATATGTTATCTCTCTCACCCATCCACACAGGGATATCTTCAATGTCGTTCATAGGTGGAGGAGGATTTGCGAGTTCAATCCATCCTTTGAAACTCTCCCAGAGATTGGGACAATTTCGTAAGAGGATTCCGATGGGAATGGACACAGGGCAACTCAGGATGCTAGAGAGTGCAGCTCCTTCAAGTTGACGTGGCGGTACATTCCGTTGTGGAGTCTGTTGTTGGAACAAAGGCTCGAGTACAGTATCAATACTTTGTGGAGCCAAGTCATGGAGTGGGTCTTGAGCTTGTTTCTGAGCCTCAAATTGAGCTTGTTCATTTTGAACCCATTGCTGAAGTACCTGAAAACGAGCCTTCTCCACCTCTGCATTCGGGAATGGAGCTTCTTTTATTCGAGGCTCGGGAGTTGATGTGGATGAGCTCGGCTGCTCATTGCTTGGCGGAGGTGGAGGCACTTGTGCTTTCTTTCTCAGAAGTCGCTTCGGTTGGATTGGAATGATAGGGTCCTTCGTGGCCTCTTTCTGTTGGCGTGTAATTACATTGATAGGCTGTGACCTTAGACTTGCCGGACCCAGACTTTGATGGTCCACCCCAATGATGCCGATGGGGATGTCAGGCTTAACCTCTGTTTGTTCTAGGACCTTATTTTTCATGGGACAATCCATACAGGCATGTCCTATGCCACAATCTCTACAGAGTGGTTGGAAAGTGGCTGGGCTACCACGATGAGGGCACTCTGCGATCCTATGATTTTCTCCACAACCGTAACACTTGATTGGTGCTCGAAATGTGTTGGGTCGCACTTGATTTGCATAGACTGGTATTAGACCCTCTGCACCTTCTACATAGTACACTGGGTACTCTGCTTCATACTCAAATAGCGAGTCTACTTCCTCGGCTTGTAATTGATGTATGGGAACTGCCTGAGGAGCTGGATTTGGCGCTCTTGGATACGGTCGTAGATTTGGATTCCTGAGTAGTTGTGGGACTTGTGTCCGAACGGGAACAGGATTTAGTCTCGGAGTTGGAGGCGCTTGTGCAAGTGCCGGTTGCCTGTATACTGGCATGGGTGCTGCTTGGTATTGTGGTGGTCGAGGCGGATTGTTGCGCATGTTGAAGATGCAACTGTTCTCATCATGGCCGCCGACGACGCAGATATGGCACCACAACCGTGGCGGTGGATTTGCTTGTGCAGTGATCCTTGCTCTTAGGACTGGGCATTCATTTGCTGTATGATTTGCCAAGCAGTGTGGGCACCAGACATTTTCTCGCCATGGATATGTTTGAGTTGGCGGCTGAGACAAGTGGAGTTTTTGATCCATGGCCTGCATCATATCTTCTTTCAGCTTCAAGGTTATGGCCTCTAGGCAATCTTCATGGGATGTTTCGGCAGTGTCCTTTGATTTACCTTTTTTCGAGCGCTTATCTCGTGTATTTGATCTGGCATCATCACTGCTAGTGTCTGAATCTGTCATGCCATCTTCAATGTCAATGGCTGCCGCCGCATGAGCAGCACTGAATGTTTCATAGCTACTTATCTTTTTCATATCCTTGCGGATTTTCTTTCGTAGACCTGCTATGAACCATGCCGTGAGGTACTTTGCATCTGGGTGTGGGTCACATTTGGCGATCAATCTCTTCATCTTTCCCAGGTATGTGCGTACATCTTCCCTCTGGCCTTGTTCGATCTTGCTGAGTTGGAGAGCGGGATCATCTTGTAGCCTCTCTGTTTGAAAGTGACGTTTGAATTCGGTTTGAAGTAGGTCCCATGTGGCACGTTCTTCCACGAGAAGGTCGAGGTACCATTCTGACGCCTCATCAATTAAGGCCATTGGAAACCAAGCCACCTTAGTTTCATGGGATTGATCACCACCTGCTCGACATGCGGCATCAAAATGCTAGAGGAAGCGAGCTGGGTCTCCCCTACCATTATATTTGGGAAGTTCCAGTTTTCCCAAGGGGCGTCGGCCTTGATTGTTCTGATTTCGTCGATTGAAGAAGTTGTCAGCCTCAGCATCGAGCTCGATATCCCCATCATGCTCATGACGGCATCAAGCCATGTTGGGGTATGGAGGAGTTAAAGGAAGTTGTTGAATCTCAGGGGGGGAGTTGGGGTAGAGGATTGGCGGGGGCGGTTGTTGCAGTGGAGTTAGTTGCGGATGGGGCGAGCGTTGGAGTCGAAGTCATTGGCCGGAACGTAACTGCATGCAGATGGTGCGTGATTTGCCAAGGGTGTCGCTACCCTAAGGGCATTTGTGGAGGTGGTGTTGTTAGGAGAGTTAGAGTGATGTTAGTTTGTGTAGGGACCGTCGTGTTAATAATGTGCCTAAGATTGTCCTACGTGTGTAAGGAAATGTGCCGGTGCAGACGGATCGTTAATCGGAGGTCACGGCGTGAAAATACGAGTGAATTAATGCAAAATGAAGCCCACACGGGGGCGCGAATGAACGTGTGCTAGGGATGCCGAAATGGTGTGCAATGGGCTGGAAAAATACCTCGTAACGTGGTGTTTCCGTGTGTGAAATCGGGGTTCAAACGGGGTTCAATTTGGGTCCCAAACGGATGAGTTTCGAGGGGTTAAAGGAGGCGTAAATTTGGCGTTTTGGGGGGGTCCTAATGGTGGTGTGAATGGACTTTAAGTCCAACCGAGGGGTTGAAATCAAGTGACTCTAGTTAGACTAACTAACCGAGATCCTCCCAGTTACTATAACTGGGAGGTTAACTAACTGTAGTTAGTTACTAACGAAAGAGTTAGTCTAACCTAACTGAGGGTAATCTAACCGAACCTAGTCTAACTAACAGAGGGTTAACTAAACTAACCTAACTGTAGTTACTACAAACCTAACCTACGTGAACTAATCTAACTGAGGTTAACTAACTAACCTAGTTGGCCTAACCTAACCTAACCTAACTGTAGTTAAGACTTACTAGCCTAGGGTTAACCGACCTAACCTAACCGTAGTTAGTAACTAACCTGAGGTTAGTTTTAGGTTAGCTTCTTTTTTTCTTTTTTTTTTTTTTTGGGTGCTGGGGGGGCGTTTTGATGGCGGCGCTCGGGGGGGTGGGTTCGCGCAGGGGGTTTTTTCGCAACGGGGGGGGTGCGAAGAGAGGGGAGGGCGAGGGGAGAGAGGAGAGGGGGGCGTGGGAGAGGGGCGAGGGGGTGATGGAGGTGAGGGGAGAGAGGACGGGGGGGTGCGTAGCGAGGGGGAGGTGTTGGGGGGCGGGGCGGGCGGCCGGTGGCGCCGCGCTGCGGGCGTGCGGGTGCGGGCGCCGGGGGGAGGGTGTGGAGGGGAGAGGGGCGGCGCTGCAAAGCAGCGCCGCGGGCGGGGAGGGGCCGGGGCGGGGTGGGGTTGGGCGGGGTTGCGCGGGGTGGCGGGGCATGGGTGGCGCGGCCGGGGGGCGCACGGGGCGGCGGCGGCGGCGCTGTGTGCACTGCCACAGGGGGATGAGCGGGGCGGGGGTGGGTCGCAGAGCTGCCGCGGGGTGGCCGGCGGGGGTGGGGGGGGTTGGGTTGACAGGGGTAAGGGGGAGGGGGAAACAGAGGGGGGTGGGGGGGTGGGGGGGGTGACCAGGGTAAGGGGGAGAGAGAGAGAAGGGGTAGGGGAGGGAATGAGAGAGAGAGGGGATGGGAGAGAGAACGAGGGGGAGAGAGGAGAGAGTGAGAGGGGGAAAAAAGAGGAGAGAGAGAAGAGAGAGAGAGAGGGGAAAAGGTGTTGAGATATCAAGCTCTATCCCCGACATATCTCCTGGATGACTATCATTTATGTCACCGCCTATGTTAGTTGTACTCGTGGTGTAGTTAGACTACCACGTATGTTTTTGGTTTGGGTTCACATATGAACCACGTATTCTAGGTTTTGACATATAGGGTATTTCCCTCTTCTATTGTATTGTTGTTGTGTGCAAAAGTGAAGAAAGGCTTCACCCTCCAACCTTGTGTCCTCTCTCTTTTGAGTGTTGTGAAGAAAGTTGAACTTGAGTCTCCTATCTCTCTCCCTATTTCTTTACATGGTATCAGAGCCTTGTTCGTGGTAAGGAGCTCAAGAAAGCTAGCCAAGTTTGTGGTGTCCTGGTAAGAGGACCAGTGTAGCTTTCCTATTTCGAGTTTGGGAGCAAATCTCTGCAGGTAGCACAGCCAGAAGTGCAGGAGTGTACTGCTTCAGATTGAGAGGCCCTTCGCGGTGCGGCGAGAGTGCAGTATATGCTTTGCGGAAGTTCTTCGCAGGCACTCAGAAAAAGGCCCTGTTTTTGCTGTGCGACCACCGCGCGGCTAGTCGGTGGAAAGGTGCCACAGAAATTGCATCGTATGCCTATGTGCAGAGATATTGGGAGTTGCAGATTCATGCCTGTTGCCTGTTGATGCAAAATCGTCACGAGGAAGTGACTGTGTGGTGAAATACCACTTTCGTCAGTGTTGCAAATCTGCCCCTATGAGGCTCTTTGCAGAAGTTTTGCTATTTGCCCTTCTGAGGCATTTGCTGTGTTTACAGGTTGCTGTTGCAATTCGTGATTTGTAAAATGTCTGAGAATCTGTCTACCATTGTCAGTGAGAAGCTTGACAAGAACAACTTCCAAGCATGGAAGTTCAGGATGACAAACTTCTTTATGGGAAAGGGAGTTTGGGATTACATCAGTGGTGAAACTGCAGAACCAGTTTTGGGTGCTGCTCCCACTCCTGCTGAATTGAAGGCCTTTAAAGAATGGCATGAAAAAGCCAGAAAATGCCTGTATTGGCTGTCCGTTAGCATTTCAGATTCTATGATTGTGCATATACAGGATCTAGAGACGCCTAAGGAGGCATGGGATACATTGGTGAAGCTGTATAGCACAAATACCAAAGCACGAAAGATGCAGCTAAAGCAGGAGTTGCACAATGTGCAAAGGAAAAATCTGAATATAAATGAGTATTCCTTGAAGGTGAAAGGCCTTGCAGATTCTCTTGCCTCCATTGGAGCACCTGTTGATGATGAGGACTTAGTGTCCGTGACCTTGAATGGTCTTGGGAAAGATTATGCATAGTTTCGGACATCCATTGGAGTCCGTGAAACATTTCCTGATTTTCAGGAACTTATTGCTCTCTTGCTGAGTGAAGAGCAAAGGAATGGTGGTTCAGCCACCTCAACTTCTCAAGAGACTGCTTTCTACTCGAATACAGGTAGAGGCAGAGGTAGAGGAAGAGGCCGTTTTGGTGGCCGTGCAGGAAATCAGAACCAACAGCAACAACAGGAAAACCAGTCCTATGGAGGAGGACGTGGTAGTTCTAGAGGCAGGGGGAGCCAAAGAGGCCGTGGTTCATGGCAAAGGAACCAGCAAGTAAATAGCAGCACAGAATGCTATTATTGTGGAAAGCCTGGACACAAGGAGAATACATGCTATAAAAAGCAGAATGACATCAAAAGTGGGAAGTTGCAGCAAAGCAACTATGCATCATCAAGTGGGCATGGTGACGACAGAAATGAGCACCTTTTTGTGATGCAGCATATGGTTAACTCCATGTCAGGAGATGCTGCAGCTTGCAATGATGTTTGGTATGTTGATTCAGGTGCCTCTAACCACATGACCAGTCATGGTGAGTGGTTTCATGATGTTAGAAATTTGGATAAGCCAGGTTATGTTGAAACAGGTGATGATACTGCGCACCCAATTACGCAGGTTGGTAAAGTGCCATTGGCTATGCAGGATGGCAAAACAAAGTACTTGGCAGATGTACTTCATGTTCCAAAAATCACTAAGAACCTGGTTTCAGTTGGCCAGATGGTTGAGCAAGGTCTGCAGGTTAGATTTAACCCTGATGGATGCTTCGTTGAGGACTTGAAAAATAAGTGCCGCTTGGTTGCGAAAGGAAACAAAAATGGCAGAATGTTCACCTTGGATGTTGATATGCCTGAGGTGAAAGCTGCTATGTTTGCGCATGGGAGAGGTGTCATTGCAGATATTGAGATATGGCACAAGCGCATTGGGCACGTGAATATACAAAGGCTGAAATCTATGCAAACGAGAAACATTGTTGCAGGTTTGCCTAAATTCAGAGTTGAGGGAATGCAAAAGGTATGTGAAGCATGCCAAATGGGTAAGCAGGCCAGACATGCATTTCCCAAAAATGCTAAGGTAAGCAGAAGACCTTTGGAAGTGATCCATTCAGATGTTTGGACAACCAAAGCTGCTTCTATTGGTGGATGCCATTATTATGTGACGTTTATTGATGACTACACTAGGAAGGTGTGGATTTATTTTATGAAGCACAAAAGTGAAGTGTTCAGCCATTTCAAGGCTTTTAAGGCCATGGTTGAAAAAGAGAAAGGTGTGCATATTAAAGTGCTAAGATCTGATGGAGGGGGAGAGTACTTTTCAGAAGAATTTTGTGAATATCTGAAAGAACAAGGAATTCAAAGGAAGTACTCATGCAGGTCTACCCCTCAGCAGAATGGGGTTGCAGAAAGGAAGAACAGGCATATTGCAGAAGTAGGACGGGCGATCCTAAATGAGAAAAACATGCCTGATTATTTTTGGGCTGAAGCAGTAGCAACTGCTGTTTATATTATGAACAGAACTCCCACTGCAGCTGTTCATGGCATGACGCCTGAAGAAATGTATACAGGCCAAAAACCAGATATTTCTCACTTGAAGGTATTTGGTTGCATAGCTTATGTTCATGTTCCTGATGAGAAGAGAACCAAGCTGGATCCAAAGGCAGAAAAATGCATCTTTATTGGATATGCTCAGCACCAGAAAGGGTATCGCTGTTATAACCCTTCCACTCGCAAAATGCAAGTGAGCAGAGATGTTGTTTTTGATGAAATGAGCAGCTGGTATGCACCAACTGTTATGGTAGGAGATGCAGATGCAGGAAATGGGAATGCTGCAATAAATGCAGAGCAGCAATCTCAAGCCTTGAGTGGACCCAGAGAGTCCTCTACTAGTGGATCTAATGCATGGACAGGGAGATTGAGATCTAGTGAATCGTCACATGCCAGTCCTGATAGTGTTGTGCAGGTATCACATAAGGGAAAAGAAAAAGTGGACCATGCTCCAGTGTTTGATGTGTCTGCTGGTAGCTCTCATGTTGATGGAGAGTCAAGTGGCTTTGAAATGAGCCTTGATGAGGAACTTGGGATTCCTTTTGTTGTTACACCTGGTGCAAGGAAAAGCAGGCATGATTTAAAGACTCCTGCAACTGATCCAGTTGTACGGAGGTCCACTCGTATTAAGTATCCAGTTGACAGGCTGAGATATGATGGGTATACAGCACATCACTATGCTTATATGGTCAAGGTTCTAGAGGAGCCAGAGCCCACATGTTTTGAGGATGCAGCAGGGCATAAAAATTGGGAACCAGCTATGGATGAAGAGATGGCTGCCTTGGATGCAAACCACACTTGGGATTTGATGCCTTTGCCTCATGATAAGAAGGCTATTGGCTGCAAGTGGGTTTACAAAGTAAAGCACAATGCTGATGGGTCTGTTAGCAGGTACAAGGCAAGATTGGTTGCCAAAGGTTTTGCACAGACATATGGAATTGACTATGAGGAAACTTTCAGCCCAGTTGCAAGGATGGCAACCGTGAGAGCAGTAATTGCTATGGCTGCTGCAAAGGGATGGTCTTTGCATCAGATGGATGTGAAAAATGCCTTCTTGCATGGTGATTTGCAGGAAGAGGTTTATATGATGCAGCCAGAAGGTTATGAGGATAAAGCACACCCCGATTTTGTATGCAGGTTGCGCAAAGCCTTGTATGGCTTAAAACAGGCGCCGAGGGCATGGTCAGACAAGATAGGACAATATCTTGTCACTATTGGATTTCAGATTTCCAATTCAGATTTTTCATGTGAAAAGGACAAACAGAGGGATTGTGCTTATAGTCATCTATGTTGATGACTTGATTATTACAGGTGATAGTGATGCAGACATTAATGAAGTGAAGCTGCTGTTGAAGCAGAAATTTGAGATGAAGGATTTGGGAGAGCTGCGTTACTTCTTGGGCATTGAGGTTATTAGATCCCCGAGTGGGATATGGCTGTTGCAAAGGCAATACGGTTTGGACATGCTGTCCAAATATGGGATGACAGGCTGTAAGCCTATTTCTGTTCCATTGGAGCAGAATGTGAAGCTCAATGCAGGTGAGCTTCTTGAAGATATTACTATGTACAGGCGCATAGTAGGTAGCTTGATTTACATGACTATAACCAAACCAGATTTGAGCTATGCGTTTGAGCTATGCGCTGTGGGGCTGGTGAGTCAGTTTATGCAGGCACCGAGGAAGCCACATTTGGATGCGGCTAGGCGCATACTGCGGTATGTGAAGTCCACATTGCATTATGGACTGTTTTATGAAGCTGGGTGTGCATTACAGGTACATGGATACACAGATGCTGACTGGGCTGGTAGTGTCTCAGACAGGAGATCTACTAGTGGTTTTATGTTTTCCCTTGGGAGTGGTGCCATCAGTTGGAGCAGCAAGAAGCAGCCAACAATTGCCTTGTCTAGCACAGAGGCAGAGTACAGGGGTGCAGCAATGGCTGCATGTGAGGTAGCTTGGTTACGGAAGCTACTTGCAGATATGGGACAGTCAGTTCATGCAGCAGTTGTCATTCATTGTGACAACATTAGCAGCATCATGCTTGCTAATAACCCAGTTTATCATGCTAGAACGAAGCACATTGAGGTGCATTATCACTTTGTGAGAGAGAAGGTTCTAGCTGGTGAGATTGATCTTGTCTATGTCAGCACTGAGGAGCAGGTGGCTGATATCTTTACGAAGGCATTGGGTACCGAGAAGCTTTGCAAATTTAGGAGCTTGCTTGGTGTACGTGAGATGGATTTGAGCTTGAGGGGGAGTGTTGAGATATCAAGCTCTATCCCCGATATATCTCCTGGATGACTATCATTTATGTCACCGCCTATGTTAGTTGTACTCGTGGTGTAGTTAGACTACCACGTATGTTTTTGGTTTGGGTTCACATATGAACCACGTATTCTAGGTTTTGACATATAGGGTATTTCCCTCTTCTATTGTATTGTTGTTGTGTGCAAAAGTGAAGAAAGGCTTCACCCTCCAACCTTGTGTCCTCTCTCTTTTGAGTGTTGTGAAGAAAGTTGAACTTGAGTCTCCTATCTCTCTCCCTATTTCTTTACAAAAGGGGGAGAGAGGAGAGAGAAAGGAGAGAGAGGGGGATGGGGGAGGGGGAGGGGGAGATGAAGGGGGAGGGGGAGGGGGGAGGTGGTGGTGGAGGGGGAGGGGGAGATGGAGGGGGAGGTGGAGATGAAGGGGGAGGGGGAGGGGGGAGGTGGTGGTGGAGGGGGAGGGGGAGATGAAGGGGAAGGGGGAGGGGGGGAGGTGGTGGTGGAGGGGGAGGGGGAGGGGGGGGAGGTGGTGGTGGAGGGGGAGGGGGAAGGTGGTGGTGGAGGGGGAGGGGGAAAGGGGGAGGTGGTGGTGGAGGGGGAGGGGGAGATGGAGGGGGAGGTGGAGATGAAGGGGGAGGGGGAGGGGGGAGGTGGTGGTGAAGGGGGAGGGGGAGGGGGGGAGGTGGTGGTGGAGGGGGAGGGGGTAGGTGGAGGTGGAGATGAAGGGGGAGGGGGGAGGGGGTGGTGGAGGAGGAGGGGGAGATGAAGGGGGAGGGGGAGGGGGGGAGGTGGTGGTGGAGGGGGAGGGGGAGGGGGGGGAGGTGGTGGTGGAGGGGGAGGGGGAAGGTGGTGGTGGAGGGGGAGGGGGAGAGGGGGAGGTGGAGATGAAGGGGGAGGGGGAGGGGGGGGAGGTGGTGGTGGAGGGGGAGGGGGAAGGTGGTGGTGGAGGGGGAGGGGGAGATGAAGGGGGAGGGGGAGGGGGGGAGGTGGAGGTGGAGATGAAGGGGGAGGGGGGGAGGGGGTGGTGGAGGGGGAGGGGGAAGGTGGTGGTGGAGGGGGAGGGGGAGGGGGGAGGTGGAAAAAAGAGGAAAAAACCTGAAAGACTGAAATCGAAAAGCAGGGAGAAGTGGTCACCTGAACGCTCTCCAAGTCTTTCTCGATGTAACGGGATTGTTGCAGAACAATGGACGGTGGGTGGAAGGCTAGGTCATCGCTGCGAGAAGGGCTCGATGTCACTTACATTGCGAGGATAGGAGTAAGGGGGTGGTCGATGGAGAGGGAGGAAGATGAAGAATGAGGGGGGTGGAGTAGGTTTTTATAGGATTGGATTTTAGGTTTAGGGTTTAGGTTTAGGGATTAACCCTAAACTCTTCCCGAGCCATAACTCTTTATGGAGAGCTCGGTTTGCTTTTCTATAAAAAGGTAAAATGATCGAAATTGCAAGCTCTAGGCATCCGTGTCCACTACCTAGCCTGATTGTAGATCATGTGGCTTCTATTTAAGAAATTAAGAAAATTTCTTAAGGTAGTAACCCAAAGTGGATGTTTGGGGTTCATATGTTTGGCTAGAATTGGAAAAAAATTTTCCTCTCCTTGCCCTTGAGTGTTATCTTCGTGAAAGTTCAAAGTAGTGTCTTGTTTTACACATACCTACGTATGTTTACTCACTACTTGAGACGCTAGTCTCCCCAGCAACGGCGCCAAATGTTGACTCTTTCCTACTGCTTTCGTAGGAAGAGCTGGGTATTCTATGTTGCAGGGTTCCGAGGCTTTTTCTCACCTACAGATATGTTGGGATTGTCGTTGTAGTATATGTGTAGCTTAGGACCTCGAGTCGTGTTCCGGTGAGAGACATAGGCTTAAGTGTGGTAAGCAAACAAAGTGCAAGCATGTGTAAAAGGCACGTAAACCATCGTTGTTGGGGTGATGAAGGCTTTCGCCTTCATTGGGGGTTGTAGGGTTTAGGAGGAGTTTAAGGGTTCAGAAGGAGGTTCCAGGGTTTAGAAAGAGTTCAAGGGTTCAGAAGGAGGATCCAGGGTTTAGAAAGAGTTCAGGGTTAGAAAGAGTTCTAGGGTTTAGAAGGAGGTTCCAAGGTTTAGAAGGAGTCCAGGGTTAGAAGGAGGATCAGAGTACATGGTGGAGAACTCGTCTCCCTCGTAGATCATGGAGTTTAAGGGTTTAGGAAAGCATAGGAGTGGGAGAGGAAGAAGGTGTAAGAGCATGGGTGAAGGAAGAGAGAGAGGAGAAAGGAGGAGGAGGGAAGAGGAGGAGGGAGGGGGAGGAGAGAGGAGGAGGAGGAGGAGGGAGGAGGAGGAGGAGGAGGAGGAGGGAGGAGGAGGAGAAGGAGGAAGGAGAAGGAGGGAGGAGAAGAGGGAGAGGGTGGGTTGCAGGGTTGGAGGAGAGGGGAGAAGGGTTGCAAGGTTAGGACATGCTTTTGGACGTGCAGTGCAAGGAAGCATGGACACTTGAGACAAATGCTTGGAATACCAATATAGACTCAACACAATGCCCCAAGAGTGTGGGCTTCATTCCATTATGGGGTATTTATACAAGTTGGAGAGCTTCTCTCTCTGCATGTAACACAAAGTCGTATCACAAAGTTGTAACACAAAGTTGTATCACAAAGTTGTAACACAAAGTTGTAACACAAAGTTGTTACACAAAGTTGTAACACAAAGTTGTGTCACAAAGTCGTAACACATTCTCACAAACTTGTAACACAAAGTTGTTACACAAAGTCGTAACATAAAGTTGTGTCTAGAAGTTGTAACACAAAGTTGTATCACAAAGTTGTAACACCTTCTCTTTCTTCATAAGTTCATGTTGGCACAGAGTCAACAGTCAATCAATAACATTGTGTATGTGAGCATCACTATGTAGGATGAGGAAGAGAGAGAGGAGACTATGGTGTCCTTACAATTGATATAGCCATCCAATCACATAGATTTCAATGAGCTTACAAAGCTATTATAGAGATGTCATGTTCTTTTTTTAAAAATTAAACAAGTTGGCTTATGTTGCTAGGGTTGTCAACCCAAAAAGAAGAGACTAAGTACAAAACTTGGCCAGCTAGAAGGGTAGACTGCCCATGACTGCCAAGTAGTAGTATAGGATCTAAAAAATTGAAAAAACATCCAAAAGATAAGATCTCGGTACTAAATCCTGCTTCAATGCCATTATGCCCAAATCCAAAATCAAAGTCTTCACCTCCCTCAGTATGGCCTTGGGGGGTGCATTTACTTATGAACTAAGTGATTTTTTTCTAAGTTTGAATTATAAAATCCCTCTTGTTATTGTAATTCTGTTAAATTTTTCCAAAAAGTTAAATTAAAATACCCCTCCTTTTGAATACACGTGGTAAACTAAAATTTTATGGGGTGAACTCCCCGAGAGTATGGCTTGCCCCTTGAGATGAAATGGTGCCGTCTGATAAAAAACCATAGAATTATGAACCAACCACATCATCATCAGAGCTCCAAATCTTCACGACATCCAACAAGATACCAAGGTCAATGCAAGAAAACTGGTCTCTCGTAATAGCACCATCTTCCATTCACCTCATAATGAGAAAGTAGCCATCATATCTGACCACCAAATATGTCCAACCATATGCAACCGCATAACCTGGCAATCCTAGAAAAGATGTTTGACCTACTCAATTTCTTTGTTGCACAAAGGACAACCAAGGTTAACGTTCATCCATTTGCTAATCTCCCACGTGTTGCAATCCATTTATGCAATATTTTCCTTAGAAGCAGAGTCATCTTGCTAGGCATCTACGACCTCTAGATATCATGACAATGTGCTTTCCACCAAATTATCCCTTCTACACCTAACACCCCATTTATCATTCAAGTCTTCAACCTTACTCTAGCTAGACAACATTTCCCTATACACCAGCCTAGCTGAGATTTTTCTAAGGCTTATGTTTGGTACAACCCATTGATTCATATGCTAATGAAGAGATTGGACAGGGTTTGAAGGCCAATCATGTGAAAAACCCCCCACTACTCTAGACAGGAGGTCAGCCTCCAAATTTGGCAGAATGAATCCATTGACCACTGCCTTCAATGATTTACAAAAAGATTTCTTAACATCCCATAACTAAACCCAGTATCTCATGCCCTTCCTATGTAGCGACCTTTCTTGATACAGGTCCAAATATGCCAAAGTTCTACCATAAAACTGGCATCCCCTCTTAGACCCACCCAACCTTTCCAATGGACCATCTCACCACATTTCTTCCAGGCATTCACAAGACTAGCTCAGGGGGTGCACTACTAACAAACCCTATGGATCACATGCATTCAAGGGGTATTTAAAAAACTCCTCAACTAAAAAATTTCACCCAATAAAAGCCCCCCTCTTTACTTATGAACTAAGTGTATTTTTTCAAAAATTGAATTAAAAAACCCCTCCTGTTATTGCAATGTTGTTAATTTTTTTTGAAAAGTTGAATTAAAATACCCCTCCTTTTGAATGCATGTGGTACACTAAAATTTTCCAAGGTGAACCCCCTGAGAAGACTACTAACTAGATCGGACCCCCCTAATTTTTAGGGGAAACCACAAGAATAGCTTATCATACCACAAAAGATCCTTCCATTGTACCACTTTCATTCCCTCTTCTTCCTCTATAAATCTTTTAATATCAATCAAACTGTCAAACTCTGAAGGCAACCATTTACATACCAAAGACAAATTCTGGATCTCAATGTTCGGCAACCCCAACCCCCTTATAACTTAGGGACTTTAAGGTATTCCCAAGGGATATACTGAAGTCTTGTTACCCCACCTTCTTCTGCCCATAGAAAGGCATGAAAGAGTTTTTCTACCTCTTTCCATTGACATGATAGGAAATTCCACACTGAGGCCACAATGTCATAGATTATGATGGCAGATAAAATACCTTTGATGACTAGGATTGTGGCATTCCAACCCTTCACCCCATGCCATACTTGGAGTTTTTTTCTAAAAACCAATCAAACCTTTAGTAGAGAGAAATACCAAAGCCCAATGAATCTTTTAAATATCTTATTATTTCACCACAATGGATCCATCTAATTGGCAAGGAAGCCAACCATCTAGACACCAAATCCAAAATAAATCTCAAGGAAAATGTCTTATTCCAACTATAAACCCAACCTGAGGCATAACCTCAAAAATCCTCTCCACATTCTCTTGGGATTCCTCCATCAAAGCCACCATGTCATCACAGCAAAGTGCTGACAACACATTTGTTTACTTGAAGCTAGAACAACAACCTTAATCATTCCATTGCGGAATCAAGTGAAAAGTGTCAGAATGTCCATCGGTGTGTACATCGCAAAGAAAGCATCGTCGTGAGCGTTGGTATGGGTGTTTGTAAGTGATACATGTCAGTGTTGATATAGGCATTGGTATGAATGTTAGTATATACCGAGACTGCATTGTCGGTATATGCATTAGTATATACCGACATTTTAACAGAAGTAGAAAAAAGTTGTGGGAGAAGATGGGGCTTGTTTTAGTCCCATCCTGCCCCATACTTTTTTTCAAATTAGAATTATGATTAAATGTTACAAAAGAGGTCTACAAAATCATGTTACAAAAAATGTCTACAAAATGGTAAAAGTAGTGCCGAAGTTGAGAACGGAGAATCTGCCAAAGTAATGCACTACAAAATGTAAAAAGTGCCAAACTCAAACATGGCAAATCTGTCGAAGTAATATGCTACAAAATGGCAAAAGTGTCGAAATACAAAATGACCAAATTTCCTATCCTCCTCCTCCTCCTCCTCCTCCTTATCCTTCTTTCCCTCCTCAGCCTCTCTACGTAGGCCTGATCGCTTGCCCACCTCTACTATGAGCCTCTCTGCTTCTTCTTCAGATCTAGTCTCTAAGTCTGAATCTCTAGATGGGTCGAACATACCTCCTTAAGAACAAAACAAGTTAGGAAAGATAAGTGAATAAATTGTGAGACAACATTGATACTTAAATGACAACAATGAGGATTAAGGTATAGTCACATGATGCTCCACCACCTTGCACCAATCAATTCTATATCCTTCTTACTCCTCCTTAAACTAGGGGTAGGCTCCAATCTTGAACACCCTTCCATACTCCTCATCGTTTGAAGTCCCACCAATCATAGATTCCTATGGATCCAAATTCAAGGAATTAGATATGAATGACAAAACATTTGAACGATTGAACATATTAGATATTTAATAGAAGATAAATATATACTTACCACCCATGCCTTGTTGCCTAGTCTACCACCGCTCCCTAGGTGCAAAGGATGTACGATGGTCTCCAAGCATCGCTGCCTCGCCACATTCCCCTGAGTCGTGAATGCATATGGATTATCCTTGAACTTCTTCTTTGCTTTTTTCCAATCTTTTGGGTCCACCCACCCTGGCTTGGGCTTATCTAACCTAATAGCCTTCCTTAAGTCGTATCTACGAGACCTTAGGAGCTCTCCCATGTGTGTAAGCATAGAACTTTTCTCAAACTTGTACCCACAAGGATTGAGAATTTTTCTCTTAGATATCCACCTATTCCATTGGAAGTCGTAAGATTCAATATTTTCTACCGATCATTTAAAATTGTATGAAATATAATGAATGTGATATGATAGTAAACATACCTTACAATACCAGTGATCTTGTAGAAAGCTTTTCTAACATCTTTCGATAAGCATCCTCTCATTGTACTTGGGAGGATAAACTACCCCAGCAACAAAGGAGTTATAACAATGTATCACATTCAGATAGGTTACACAAAAGCATCACAATCTTAGTTTTACTAAGCATTCAAGCTAGCATGTAGAATACATGTAAGACCTTGTGCCAATCATGGGACTTGAGTCTACTAAGATTATTGTACTTTATAAACTCTCCCCTAAGGCAATGCATGTGTCTTGTGGATGTCCGAAAAGATGCAATTTTTGCCTTCACCCTTGCCTTCTCTACCTTGCAAAGAATCCATGATGGTGCCTTCGAGAGAACAATTCTCTTAGGACTCTCTTGGGTTCCTAAACCACCCTCTTGAGTTGTAGAACCACGCTCTTAGGTTCTATGCACACACTCTTGGGGCCACAAGTGAGGCATCCTACCCATCTTGTGCAAGACTTCTCAAACTCCCCTTTTGTCTTTGTCACCAACCAAGTGTGACCAAATAGAAGCCCCCACATTCTTGAAGATATGCATGGGATCCAAAAAATAATTGATTTGTAATTCACACCAATATGGAAGCTCGTGAAAGATCGACAACCATTCCATACCAGGAGGAGGCTCCTCACTATTAGCTCTCTAACCTAGAATCTAGTCACTTGCCTTCCTATGGCCCACCGGTGGTGGATCAAGTTGATCTTCATGTGTAGGATGATCAACCAGAAGGTATTGAGCATCACCTTCATAAACCATCTTCCTCATATGTTTGGAGTGTCATTCAATCAAACTAGGACCACAAATAGGATAAGCATGGTACCCTTGTGTTTTAAGTCCTACATATATGCATGCACAAATAGGTCATCAGACATGCATAAATCACACCACAATAAAGCATAAAGGTGTCAAGAGGAATGTAAAAGAATGTACCTACGCACTCCCCATATCTTGGATAGTCATGCAAGTCCACATCAAATTCCCCTGATGAAAATGTCTGCAGCCCTGCCTTAGGGCTTTAGAAATATCAAAGACATGTATGCCCCTTCATAGGGTCTACAGCTCCTCGATCAAGGGTGCCATGTACATGTCCATATTTTTGGCCTTGTACTTCCTTGGCACAAGTAGGGAAAGCATGAGGTGTCCCTTCTTTACTGTTAGCCATGGTGGGATATTATAGTTCACCAAGACTGACCAAGATGTCAAGCATAACCCAAAATGGTTCACACCATCCATTGCGAGACCAAGATGGATATTGGTGGCTCCCTTGCAAAGTTTAGCCTCATATTGCTTATATGCTTCCAAGAAACACAATTTGTAGGGATCCTCAAAGTGTCATCGGTGGACCGATGCGTAGCATGCCACATCATCAATTGCGTAATGGACTTGCATCTAAACATGTGTTGTATTTGGGGATGATGGGAAAATGTATCAAGACCTTCACTGTGATCGTCTCCCCCAGCAAGTCTCGTGCTCCACACTTTGGACAATTAACCAAAGTTCCATACTCATGATGAAACAAAATACAATCATTAGGGCAAGCATGGATGGTGTCACAATACATCCCAACCATTGTCAACATCTGCTTCATTTCATTTCTGGAATTGGGCATGGTATTTGGGGCAGGCAACATCATTCGGAGCAACCTATTGCAATTTGCATATCCAAGAAACCTTAAGAATGAGATACTAATTAAAACAATTAGGAACGAGATACTAAGAACAAGGATCCAAACATGATTTGCATTAACCTCATCAAGGCTGAGACACTTGTGTCTGACCAACCATACTTTGCCTGCAAATTCAAGATCAAGAGGTATCCTTGTAGTATTGTCATGCTCACACCATCATACAAGCATGTTGATGCCAAATCTTGCATCATGGTCTCATGCTCAAACATCTCGCCCCCATCTCTCGTGGTGCCTCCAAAGTAAGAATCCATCATGTCTTCCATACCCTCATCCTCCTCTAGAAGATCATCTAGCTTGAAGTGTAGCGGTGGTGCATGTACTCCCTCACTGCTCTCCTCATCCTATATAATGATGCAAGGTAAGTGTGTGCAATATGCACACAATATAAATATCCATGAATCACTCAAATATCATTGGTTTATTGATGATGCACTAGCATGATGACCAATATCTTCTTCTGGTGGCACATCTCCATACATCTGCCAGTGGCACATGACAATATGATGCTGATAAAATGAACCCCTCACCTATAATGTGTGCAAGGACAAGGAAATCTCTCATCAAGCCACTCCACAATACCGGCCCCCCATCCCATGAGCTGTCACTACTACTCCTCTCCACCTAAACATATCCAAAACCATCCCCCTAATCAAGTCAAACATGCAGATCCCCCAGAAACCCCTGAACCCCTTCTCCAAAACCCCTTAAACCCATCCAAATTTCCTAAACCCCCCCAAACCCTAAACCCTACATCCCCTTAAGCCCCGAACATCACCTAACCCCCCGAAACCCCTTAAACCCATCCAAATTCCCTAAGCCCCCCAAACCCTAAACCCTAAACCCACTTAAACGTTGAACACCCCCTAAACCCAACTTAAATCTCCCCTAAACCCCCTCAAACACCCTTACACTCCCTTAAACCCTCAACATTCCCCAAACCCCATTAAACCCTCCCTAAATTCTTTTAGACCCCCCTAAACCCCTTAAACTTTTCCAAAATTCCCTAAACCCCTACAAACCCCCAAACCCTAAATCCCCTTAAACCCTGCACACCCCGTAAACCCCCTTTCAATGCCCCCTAAATCCTCTCAAATACCCTTAACCCCGCAAAATTCTCCCAAGCCCCCAAAACCCCAGGAACCCCAAACGGGCCTTGTTTCATCCATATAAGCATCGATATATACTGATGCCTATATTGACTCTCATTACTAGGCCCAATGGCTATGCTATCTATACCGATGCTAATACTGATGGTAATACAAATGGCACTGAGGACAAAACCCATGTCTTCCCTTCCTGCAACGCCATTTGCGTTTTCATTTCTTACATTCTCCTTTCTCATTTTCAGCTCGCGATTGCCCTCAAACCTTCCCTCCCTCCCCCTCCCACCTTTCCATCCTCTCCTATATTCTCCCTCTTCACCTACAAGACTTACAAGATCTCCCTCTTCACCTCAAGGTAAGAATTTCTCTCATCTACTTCTATTTCAAGTTTATTTTGTTTCTTTGTCTTTTTTCCTCCCTCTCCTCTAGTTTCCCTCCCTTTCTCCTAAGTTTTTCTTTTCCTTTCCTTTTCTTTCTCTCAAGGAAAAAACAATACATGAAAGACTTTGGTATGGTGCTTCTCCAAATTCCTCCTTTCACTAACTAGTTTTCTTAAAATGGTATGTTTCCTCTCTCTTATAGGATAAAAAAATACGAAACAAGAAACTTTGAGCGGGATCATTTGGTGTCGTGCCTAAGACATGCACTTTCCAGGTAAGAACATGCTTTTTCTCTCTCTTGTTTTTCTTTTCGTGCATACATTGTCCTACAACTAGCACCTTAAGCGCTAGCTGCAATGATGAGCATAAGAACACTCCATTCTTCTCTTGTCTTTCTTTCTCTCTTGCTCCCCTCTTCTTATTCTCTTCTCTTAATCTTTGCTCCTTCTTTCCTCCCTCTTCCTCCTTAATCGTTATCTTCTTTTTGCTTTCTTCTTCTACCTATTCCCTTATTCCCTTCTTTCCTCTCTTTCTCTCCTTCTCTCATTTTTTCTCTCCTCTCTTCCTACTCTTATTCTCTCCTCTCTTTCTCTTCTTCTTTTCTCTCCTCTATTCCTACTCTTATTCCCTTCTTATTCATCTTTCCTTCTTACGCTTCTTTTACTTTTGCTCTCTTTTCCTCCCTCTTTCTCTCTTTTTTCTCTCTCTCTCTCCTCTCTTTTTCTCTCATTCTCTCCTCTCTTTTCCTCTCTTTTCTCTCCTCTCTTATTTTCTTTCTTTCCTCTCTTTCTCTCTTTTTTTGTCTCTTTCTCCCTGCTCTTTTCCTCTGTTTCTTCTTTTTTTCTCTCTTCTTTTCTCTTCTCTCCTTCCTTTTCTTGCTCTTCGTCTTTTTCTCTTTTCTCTATTTATTCCCATTCTTCTGTTTATTCCCTCTTCTTTCTCTCCTCTCTTCCTACTCTTATTCTCTTTCTATTCTCTCCTCTCTTTCCTCTTCCTCCCTCTTCTCTTTTTGCTCTTTTTCTCTCCTCTCTTTTCATCTTTCTCTCTCCTCTCTTATTCTTTTTGTCCTCTGTTTTCCTCTCTTTTTTTTCTCTCTTTCTCTCCTCTTCTCTCCTTCCTTTTCTTGCTCTTCCTCTTTCTCTCCTCCCTCTTCTCTTTTTCTTCTTCTTTTTCTGCTCTCTTCTCTCCTCTCTCTCTTTCCTCTTCTTTCCCTCGTTCTCTCTTCCCTCTCTTTCTCTCTCCTCTTTTCCTCTCTTTCTTTCTCATTTCTTCTTCTACTAATTCCCTTCTTCTTTTCTCTCCTCTCTTCCTACTTTTATTCTTTTCTTTTCTCCCCTCTCTTTCTCTCTTTCTTTCCTCTTCCTCCCTTTGAATTCTTTTCCCTCTTCTGACCTCTGTTTTCGTCTCTTTTCTCTCCTGTCTTATTTTCTCTCTCCTCCCTTTTCCTCTCTTTCTTTTTCTCTCTCTATTCCTCCCTTTCTCTCTTTCTCTCCTCTTCTCTCCTTCGTTTTCTAGCTCTTCCTCTTTCTCTCCTTCCTCTTCTCTTTTCTCTATTTATTCCCTTCTTCTCATTTGGTCTTCTACTTATTCCCTTCTTTTTTCTCTCCTCTCTTCCTACTCTTATTTCCTTCTTGTTCTCTAATCTCTTTGTCTCTTTCTTTCCTCTTCCTCCCTCTTGTCTTTTCCCTCTTTTTCTCTTCTCTTTCTCTCCTCTCTTTTCCTCTCTTTTCTCTCCTCTCTTATTTTCTTTTTTGCCTCTTTTCATCTCTCTCTCTTTTTCTCTCTCTTCTCTCCTCTTCTCTACTTCCTTTTCTTGCTCTTCCTCTTTCTCTTCTCCCTCTTCTGTTTTCTCTTATTTATTTTTTTTCTTTGTTTCTCCTTTCTTCTTCTACTTATTCCCATCTTGAGTCTCTTCTTCTCTCTCCTCTATTTGCCTCTCTCTCTCTTTTTCTCTCTCTCTCTCTCCTCTTCTCTCCTTCCTTTTCTTGCTCTTCTTCTATCTCTCCTCCCTCTTTTCTTTTCTCTATTTATTCCCATTCTTCTATTTATTCCCTTCTTCTAATTTCTTCTTCTACTTATTCCCTTTATTTATCTCTCCTCTCTTCCTACTCTTATTCTCTTTTCTCTTGTCTCTAGTCTTTCTTTCCTCTTCCTCGCTCTTCTCATTTCCCTCTTTTTTTCTTTTCTCTTTTCCTCCTTTTCTCTCCTCCTTATTTTCTTTTTCTCCTCTCTTTTCCTTTGTTTCTCTCTTTTTTTATCTCTTTCTCTCCTTTCTTTTCTTGCTCTTTCTCTCTCTTGTCCCTGCTCTTATCTCTTCCTTCTTTCTTTTCTTTCTTTTCCTTTCTTCTTCAACTTATTCCCATATTATTCTCTTGTTCTTTCTCTCCTCTCTTTTCCTCTCTTTTCTTTCTATTTTTCTTTCTCTCCTCCTCTGCTCGTCTCTCTTTCTTTCCTTTTCCTCCCTCTTCTTTTCCCTCTCTTTCTCTCCTCTCTTTGCCTCTCTTCTCTCTCCTCTCTTATTTTCTTTTTGTCCTCTCTTTTTCTTTTTTCTCTTTATTTCTCTTTTTTTTCTCTGTTTCTCTCCTCTCCTGTCCTTCCTTTTCTTGCTCTTGTCTCTCCTCTCTTTTCCTCTCTCTTATTTCTCTTTTTCTCTCTCCTCCTTCCTTTTCTTTCTCTTTTCCTCCCTCTTCTCTTTTGCTCTTTTTTCCTCCTCCTCTTTTCTTTGTTTCTTTCCTCTTATATTCTCTCTTCTCCTATCTCTCTTTCTTTCCTCCTCCTCCCTCTCTCTTTTCCATCTTTTTCCTTCTTTCCACTTTTCCATCTTTCCTCATTTTTCATCTTTCCACCAAGGACTTTCACAGTTGATAAAGTTATGAATCTTTCCTAGCATACTTATGCCTATAATTGATAGCCCAGACAATGGTAAAATGAAGATTACACAAAAGATTACTAACTCATGAAAGTGTAAGGAAAAGATTTATAACTGCATGGATGGCTAATTTCATTTTGTGTCTTTGTCCCTTTCCTCCCTCTTCTTATCATCTTTTTCTTTCACTCTTTTCTATTCTCCCTCTTCCTATCCTTTTCTTCTTGCCCTCTTATTCTTCTTACTGTCCTCTTTCTTCCTTCTTTTCTGTCTTGTTTCTCCTCCTCCTCTTCTTTTCTTCTCCTTCTCTTCTTCCTTTTCTTCCTACTTCTCTTTTGCTATCTTTTCCTCCCTCTTCTCTTTTTTGTTCTTTTCCCTATTTCTTTCCCTCATTCTCTCTTCCCTCTCTTTATCAGTTCCTCTCCACTCTTTTCCTCTCTTTCTTTCTCTCTTTAGAGATCTCTTTATCCAGCATCAAGAGGGCTAAGGTGGACTCCATTGAAGCTATGTGCTTTCTTGAGAAGCACTTTCCCACAAGCATTATGATGACTGAGGTGCACTTGCTTGTACACATAGTTGATGAGGTCGCCATTGTAAGAGCTGTTCATAATTGTTGGATGTTTTTCCTTGAATGATTTATGAAATCTTTGAAGGGTTTTGTAAGGCAAAAAGCTAGACCCGAAGCAAGAATGGCAGAGGGATGACTTGTTCAAGAGTTATTAGTATACATCACCTTGTACATCATAGGGTTTCTTACATCCATGGATCCTGATATGTCACATGCTTGGAACATCAAGGATGATAATCATGTTGTCGAGATGAGCAAAGAGCAAGAGAGAAATTCAATAATTTTGTGTCCTCAATAGTCCTGAGATGCAAAGATGGGTGGAGAGATATGAAGAGGCCAAATAAAAAAGAATAATGTCACGTGATTGTTAGAAGCTCTTTGTGAATCCGAAGAGGATGGAGAGGGCATAACCGATTGAGAGCAATAGCTTGCAGTCGGATGTATGCCACATGTAAGTTTCTTACATTTATACTTAATTTGGGTATTTATGATCATAATCTCTACAAAATGCATCCTCATTGTTTTAATCATGTTCTTTTGTAGGACAAAAAGTACAGTCCATTATGGTCACGTGGATGGCATTTTCATGTAGAACGCATCGATTCAAGGCTCGAGTCACCTATGGTTGTGGAGTCATGGCTAACTTTGTACAAGATAGCTGAGCGAGTGCTTCTGATACCAATCTTCTCACCTTGGAGTTAGATTTTTGTGGGACCATATGTGACATCTATTCTTGTAGTGTCTTAGACAAACTTGAGTATGAGGGAGAACATCTGGATTGGGGTGTAGTTGCTACAACCAAAGAGGCAAGTCTCGAGCCATTCATTTTGTCATCCTTCCTCTTTATGTGGATGACACCATACTTGTTTCCAATAATGACAATTTCCTACAACATGTCAAGACTCGGGGGGGTCACTCATCATATGTAACCCTATCACGTGAGTTCAACAGAAGGATATTTTTTATTTCTAAAATTTACAGAAATAAATATACATAAGGGACTATTTAAAATAGTTTTGGAAAAAATTTACAGATTTGTATAGAAAAGGGATACATTTTATTAATGAAAAATTTACAGATAAGGGATTTTAGAAATAGGCCTTGAACGCACGTGGTATAGAGGGTTTATACATAGTGACCCCCCCGAGTGTCAAGAATATTTTACCCTCATCATTTGATATGGTTGATCTTGGTGACATTCATTCATGTGTTGGTATTCAAGTTCAACAATATCATCACAAGGGAATTCAACTACTTCGACAAAAGAAACTCATCCAAGACACAGTTCAGAAGTTTGGCTTGATGAATGCTCACTCTGTAAACAGTCCTTGTCTTGTGAGCTCTACCAAAAATACTCGATCGACACATGATGTTGTGGCTTCACATCAACCCTATGCTAATCTTTAGATTGCCTATAGTTTGTCGGGTTGAACACTCCACCAGATATTCTTTTTGCTGCCAATTTTCTAGGTCAATATCTCCCTACTCCCTCAATGCAACATTGGTCTACAACAAAACATGTTCTAAAGTATTTAAAAGGCACTGCCGACTTTGGATTAGTTTCTCGATGTCATCTAGAATCATCTTTCGTGACATCTCTTAATCTTTTGGGATATATAGATGTAGACAGAGCAAGCTCTCACTTCTCTATGCGGTCTACAAGTGGTACTAATTTTTTCTTTATCAATGGCTGCTTGCCCTCTTGGGCAAGTAAGAAGCAGCATTGTGTTTCTGTTTCTACCATAGAATCTGAGTATTTAGCTGCCTCTATAGCGGCTCAAGAATTGGTTTGGTTGTGCCAATTGCTTACATATATTGGACATCCTCCCTCATCGAGTACTCCTCTCATATGTGATAATCAAAGTGCCATTAGTCTAGCTAAAGACAGTCATATTTAGCATTAAAAATCCAAACATATTACTGTTGATTATCATTATGTTAAACATGAATTGAAGAAAGGGATGATAATAACATGCTATGATCAAAACTTGGAGTTCTTGCACTTTCTCTCTTCCAAGATTAACATACCTATGGTTGAATTTCAACAGTTGTATATAGATGCACATCTGAATTGCTTGCAATCTATGATTAGCAGTACATAGTTGTCAATAATTATACAAATGCATCACTTTAACCGTCACGACACGATTTTTGTAGCCTAGAATGTATTAGGCTAGAATGATCAAATGTTATAATTAAAAGGTAGGCGAGGTAGGTATATATGGCTAAATGCCATATGGATAATGTATTGGATATGTTAATTGATGAATATAAATGGAGCACTCACACATGTAGGTCCTAGGTTAGGAATGGGTAGGAATGCATGGGTATGCATTAATAAATGGTAGGCATAAAGTGTCATACGCTAAGGGTAGAATAATGGGGTATGCCCAAGGGATGGATCCTAGAGTCATGAGAGGTTGTGACCTCTATTAGGGAATTTGAGAATTTTCAAATAGTTTGGGACTTCCCAATTTGGGTAAGATTTGGCCACATGGTGAAATTTGAGCACATTGCTTCAAAGTGGAAACCATCATAAACACCATAATAGGGAATCCTCCCAAGTCCCATTTTCAAATAAGGGTTCAAGTTTTGGACACATGGTTGAATCTTAACCCTTCACTTGAAAGTGGGACTTGGGAGATTCCCAAATTCTCCAATATAGTGTTAATAGCAAAAGTACACTTATGTGGGCACTCCTTCCACCCCATTTGGAGGGCCAATGCTTCCCAATTTATGCATCATTCTTTCACACATGTGCATCCTCCAACTAGTTCATGACGAGTGGTATCAGAGCCAAGATCCTCTGACTGTGAGAGCCTACCATGTGGAAGTTGCAACAATCACTGACATCAGCATGAAGTAATCAAGGAGAATTGAGAATCGTCCATCAAGAAATCACCAAGGGGATTTCCTTTATCCCTCTTTGAAAGTCGAAGAAATAAGAATCTCACCCATATTCATGTTTAGAAAAAGGGGGGGGGCATCGACTTTGGTGAGCCACCCCCATCCCAAAATTTATGGCAATGCCTCTTGCCCAAAATCCATGCCTTCCCCGAAAATTAGCCACCTACAGTATTGTCCCACCATCGTGTAGTCCAAGCTCCAGTGCACTCCACCCGTCATGCTCTACCACATGGCGGTACCTTGATCCGCATCAAAAATTTTGCTACCACGCCTAGTCTATTGCACCATTGCTTTTGGCCCTGTGTCATGCCTATAGCTGCTTGCAGCCACATGGCCCCACCATCAGCTCCTTCTGCAACTGCCAGCCTCCTGGTAACGCTACCCTCTTATAGCCTCTGCCTCCTCTGCCCATCGCCTGTAGCCACTAATCGTTGTTATCATTTAAGTCCCCTTCCCACTTTAATTGCCATTCAATTCCCCCCCCCCCCAACTATATGGGAATTTGAAACCCCTCTCTCCTTATTAGTCCCTCTAAGTTCCTCATTTCCCTCTAAGCTCCTCTAAGTCCCTTAGTTCCTCATTTTTCCCCTCCCTTAATTCTCTTGCAGTTCAAAAAAAAAGAAAAGAAAAAGAAAAATACGAAAAGGTGAGAAAAGAAAATAAAAAACATTTAAAAAAAAAGGAGATTATTGAGAAAATAAAGGGATTGTGAAAAAAAGAAGGAAAGATAATAATTTAAGATTACACAACATTGTGCCGAACATATAGATTGACATTGTCATTCTCTGTAACTTATGTTGGTGCGTAATGCATATATTTATTGATGCTTTCGAGATGCTTCCACACTATAAAAAAATAGTTTCCTTCACAAGTTTTATTAGAACTGTTTTCAAAAATTTCCCAATACCTTGCAGTCCTTGTGGCCTTCCAATAAAACATCCCATGTGTTCTTATGCACATTGAGATTCAATTATTGAAGATCATTTGCATGTCCTTGTTTCCTTCTGTATAGTGTGGGTATATACGGGTTGTCCAACATTTTGATATCTACATACTAGGACAATAAATAATAATTATACTTTTGTCATTTGAAATCAAATGAGCATCCTATGGGCCAATAGCCCACATAATTTGAACCTTAATTTGATTTTGGGATGTTTTTTCTCTTACCATTAAAAATTAGTATTAAAAAAAGAATGTCTTTTTTTGTGAACTTGACCAAGCTGGGAACTAAAAATGTTAATGCTAGATGTTTGAATAGATGAGGATTTAGTAAAAAGCATGAATATTGATTGGATCTTTAAAGATCTATGGTGGACTTTTACCTTAATTGGTTAAAAATTTTTGAAATAAATAAAATAATATTAAACAACTTTGAACATGGCAAAATTTGATATAGTCCTTCACATGATGATGCACAAGTGCCAAATTTTCCCTTTACAAGTAGAAATTATTATATAGAAGTAAAATTTGCTACTCCAATACTACACAAGCTTGGTATTAGGTTTAGGAAGCTTGATTTTAATGAGTACCAAGTCTAATGATAGCCTCCTAGGTGGGGTTGATACCATTCTTCATTGATCATGGAAAAATAAAACTTGGAGGAATGGGAGCTTGATGGTTCAGTGAAGATAAAAGGTAAGATGGATTATAGTTGAGGTGAGGTAGGTGTGATCAGTGGTGCTAAGCTACAAACTAGAAGTGGTAGGTAGCTCTTCCTAGCATGCTACCTAGCACTAGGTAACTATGCTTGTCTAGGTAACTATGCTTGTCTGCTTGTAGTAGTAAGCTACTTAGCATATTCATCTCTTGCGAGGTGGTGAGAATTCATGTGGAGGCATAAAGAGAAGCCTAGAGATTATGATGGAGTTTGGATAGTATAGAATGTTGGCGTTGAGGTAAGCTACATGTATCTTAGACTCCTTGCATAAGAATAATAAGAGGATTTAAACTTTGCTCCAAAATTCAACCACTATATCATCAAGGTACAACCAAAGCTTTATAAACTTGTTAGAACATATCTTTTTGCCCTTTTTCTTAAGGAGTGATACTATATCACTATGCCTTCCAAATTGATACAAGATGTGTTTAAATTTACTTTCAAAAAAAATATTTCATTTAGTCCTTCTTTGTGTGCAATGTTACCCAATTTACACACAATCGCCGTTTTTCAAATAATTAATGTCCAATGGTCAATGATGTTTAAAGATCTCATGTGGAAAAACAAAAATTCGGTAATTGTTGAATGCTACCCAATTTCTATGCAATCGTGCTTTTTGATGCAATCATTGATGCTCCATGGTTAATGATCTCATTCATAGAAGTGAAACTTCATTAGTTCTGGGATAAAAACTTCAATAGTCACACTTGATTAATGAGAATTGCAAAATGAGAAATTCTTCCACATCAAGGTATAATTTGAAAACTGCACATGGGTGATGGAATATTTATATAATTCAAAACTGAGCTCATCCTAAATGATTTTTTTCTACTAATTCTAGTTTGTTAAAATCACTCATGGGTCTTTGGCTTTTGATGAATGAGTTGTAAGACTTAGTCACGTACACGTCAAGGTCTTAGGATGGTTGAAGATGATTCTTCATCGTAAGATGAAAGGTTCTTCCAAAGCAGAGGTCACATCTGCACAAGCAACCTGTCAACATCAGAGCTAGAAAATGCACCAATCGCCACCATCACTGCTAGGAAATGCCTGGAACGTGACTTGGTAGCAGAAGATGAATCTGCTATCTCAATCAACGCAGTCGCCCCGAACCCTTAACGATCGTGAAAGGACTGCAGTAGCCTTTTCTTGCAAAAGAAAATGGCGACCACTGTCATGGGCCAAAACATTTCAGATGTGACACCCTAATCTTGGTAGTTAGATCACCACTTCTAGGGAACAATGTGGACACGGCACATTTTCTCTTCTTGGGTATTGTGGCATGGGAGGTTGAGAGAAGCTTCTAATCTATGGCTTGCATCATTTCTTCTTTAAGTATTAAGGCCATGGCTTCCACTCAATCCTTAGTGGCATGATCATTTGATGACTTGATTTATGGTTATCACTATCGATTTCTAAGTCTGTCAAGGTACCCACTTTACACACAATGGTCATTTTTCCTATAATTGATGTCCAGTGGTCAATGATGTTGAAAGATCTCATGTAAGAAAGCCAAAATTCAGTAATTGTACTCAAATGCATCCAATTTCTATGCAATCATGCTTTTTGATGCAATCATTGATGCTCCATGGTTCATTCATAGAAGTGAAACTTCATTAGTTCTTGGATAAAAACTTTAAGAGTCACCCTTGATTTATGAAAATTGCAACCTGAGAAATTCATCCACATCAAGATTAATTTGAAAACCACACATGAATAATGGATTCAAAACTGAGCCCATCCTAAATGATTTTTTTCTACTAATCCTAGTTTGTTAAAATTTCTCAAGGGCAAGCCAATTCGTAGATAACAGATACAAATGGAATTTGAGTCACCTTGAAATTTGCGTCAGTCTTTCAGCTCCTTACACCTTTTGAAAATATCAATAACATGAAGAGACCATGTTCATAATTCAAACAATTCTGCATTTCAAAATGTATGCATGCAGACCGTGACACTAAATTGGGTGCATGCCGCCTGCTCTATTAGATTATCAACAGAGCATGAATCGCATTACCAGGAAGGAACAAACTTTGGAGTATCTTTACAATCCAAGCTAATTCCCACTGAACGAAGTTTTTGATAACGGCAGATTTCATTCAAGGTAATGGTAGACAACTTTACGGTCTGAAGAACGGCGTCGACGATTACACAACGAAAAGAGAGCGAGAAAAGGTTTCATAAGAATTATGCGATAGTTTTCTGTCCACTACGATAATCGATTAGACATTGACATTACAGATCAATGGTCTGCAGGCTGCAATAAATGATGAAGGAGCGACCCATGACAAGCTGAAATAAGTGATGATCAAGGCCTTCTTTTATTCTCAACACGCGAATTAGCTAGCAAATTTATCCTTAACAGCCTCTTTTGTCTACAAATTCCTTCACGTCACGCGGAACAGTAAGTTGACGAAAGAAACAGATTAGTCAGGGGCTTAGACTACTCTGCTGACAATAGACTAAACCACTGACTAATCTTCAGCTACCTATATTGTCCTCTGTTTTTTCGTCATAATCAAGTATTATTGCACATCTCGTCGTCTCTGTCAGTGCATACACTATCACAAACTGTAACTTGAGTATCGGTTTCGTCGGATTTGGACGCCTGCCCAATTTTGTCGTGATTTGCAACATGCCAGTAATCGTCGTTGCTCAGAACCTGAATCAGACATTAAGAACAACTTTTTGTCAGTTGTCCATATTTTCTCTCAGTGCTTCATAGTTCATAAGTCCGTAATCCACATTTCGAGATTTGGCTTCTGAAATCAGTCAAAAGTAGCTAAGCCTTACTCGTAATTGTAGCTGTAGAAATTTAACATAGTTGATTGCTTTCTCCAGCATTGTTACTAGATCAACCTGTTGGACACAAGCATACCGATAACGTAAGAACCAGTCCTCAGTTGAGGGATCTATCTCCTCGTTATATTAGTAGTAGAGACGACTCCTTCCGAAGTCCACTTTTGAAGCAAACTAAATCAGCGAAAAAATTTTGGGCGTGAAGTGAAATTACCTTGGATCCGTTGGGCACGAGTTCCTGTAATACCTTGAGGCGTGCATTGATACGCTCTCTGCGGTTCTGCCAATATTAGAAGAAATTTTACTTCAGTTTCCCACACTTCAACGGCAAACTGTAGTTCTAAGTAAGTTAGCACAGGGAAAAAAAGCCTGAAGATCAGAACTCCATCAGCGAGCTCCCCTCTCTTGAGCCATACATAGAATCGCGCCAAGCGCTTCTGCAGTAATGTCTTTTATGTTTTTTGTATACATGATATGGAAGCCACCTAGCCTCTTGGCGCGCTGACTATACAAGTGGTTGCATACTACATAGACCGTCCTTTTAACGATGCATGACAATGATGAATACCCTAAGCTGAAAATTCTCACCCTTGCCGCAAGCGTCTGGGGGTCGCTCGCTGTTCCTTGTTTAGCCCGGGGTTTCAAATTGGTGTTCAAAGCCGGACCCCGTGCATGGCGTGACGACGATTTGCCGCTTCCAGAGGACCCAGTTACGGACTTTGTGGCCGATACACCGCTGCCGAAGCCGGCCGTCGACTTATTCTTGAGATTCTGAACAATATTCTCGCTAACATGTCCCTGGTTACAGATGGGAATACCAACTTGTTAGCCAGAGAAATTTACAACTCCACAGCGTCAGAACAAACAATCTGCCAGGAAGTTACTTACGAGGTGAGCACGCTTCAAGTTGGACGTGGTAGACTGCGCTGGTTTTACTTCGAGAGGACGTTTCCTTGATTCGGCTGCACCGTCTGCTGTTTTGTGTGCATACATAGAACCACGAGAAGCGTTCTCCGATGGCCATTCACTTCTTGACGCCCCCACCATGTTGCTATGAACACCATCCCCCGCGTGTATGATATCCTCAACGTCGGAACTTACATTCCAGTGAACGGCTGGACAGTGTTTGGGGAATACTGCTCGCCCTCGGAGAAGATGCTTACCGGTGAAACCTAGACCATTGCTCATACTCTCCAACGATGGTCCAGAAAGATTGGTGACTACACTGTTGTCTTGGACCTGGGAATCCACTGCAATGTGTGGCCATATAGGAGCACGAATGGTTTCGACATGCACGCCATCTGTGTAGTGGTTAGTAGAAAAAAGTTGTAACGGGTAATTTATACAGTCCTCCATAGGAATCGATTGCTGCGTCATAGAGCCTGCCTCACCGGCAGAAAGAGCTGGAGGCTTAGATCTCCAACTTCTGGGGGGTGTTGTAAACCCTGCGTGAAAGTTTGGAAGAGGCCCAGTGTCCTCTCCGATCCGTTTCAAGCTACTTTGAAGCTTCTGTAAACCATCGGGTGACGGGCCCTCGAAGTTCGGCACACTTTGGTTTCGTGCAGCAAAGGATTTGTCTAGAGGTTTATTGCAGGTATTCGGGTTAGTAGCATCTTGGATGTGTTGGAGGTTAAGAATATGGTCTACAGGTGAAACTCCTGCTAGTGCTGGTGGTGAAGAATGAAGGGACATGGCGCTCGTCGCCTTCGGTGGTGAAGAAAGAGCCTCTTGCCAGGATCTGCGCTTAACAGGGGGTTGGCCAGGCAATTGATGCGAGAATGATAAGCTAGACATAATTTCACCAAGCTTCATCGACTCGGGCACCGATACACACAATCCTATCGAAGCAACAGCATCGGCCGCATGAGCAGTAGGGACGATGTTTGGCTGGACAGTGGTTTCGTCGGTCGCTTCGGCTGGTAGGCTGTAATGCCAGCAATCATGTGGCACCAGTACGGTAATGGGGGCTTTAGGAAAGAAAGCCTCCATAGATGAATGATCTAACAAAAGTTGGTTTGAAAAATAACCGAGAGAAGCTGTCATCTCCGGTAGGAGCTCCATAAGCAAGATAGGGCTATCACGTTAAGCAGACTACTGGGCTGCGTTATCAACGCGCTTGAGAGAGAGCAACCTGGGCAGCGACGGTCTGAGGCCTCAGAATTCTTCCAGTGAATTTGCTTTGATGTGGGAACTTGTGTTCATGAATGATCTGATCACGAGACCCAAGATGTACCTGCACAAAAGGTTATCAGCGATAGTTTATAAAGTCAAACTAGCAAGAAATGAAAGGCCACCTACATGATCAGGAATGATTTTCCAAAGTCAGACTATAAACAAACGCATGGGAGTTTGTACTTCGTGCAGAAGAAAGCTACAAAGTACAAACCCAGGTCTTTCAACATTTTTGTTAGATCTGTAGAAGGTTACATGCAGGCACCACATATGGTCCTCAAATTCTAGCTAACAAAAGTGTACCTTGGTATGCTGCAGCTGCGCCAGAGAGGAGCAAAAGAGACTCGAGTCGAAACAAAAACTTGCAGGCCGTGGGATTGAGAGAGGAGAGCGAGGAAACGGTCACTGGCAATAGAGGAAAGGAATTTCGACGGGGGGATCAAAGAAGCAGCCGAGGGAGAGCATTCTGGATGAGCAAAGGACGAGAATTGATGAGGATAGATTGGGCAAATGAAGAAAGTTGAAGAGGAACGACGCTAAGAGGATGGGCAGGAAGGCAAGCGATTCTGTAACAAGAAGGAAAGTTAGCTTCTGTTTGTGTTGAATGGCGCCCACGAACAACAAACCAACCACAATGAAAGAGATGACGACTACTAATTTATAATCAATATTTTTCATTTGAAAAAGCCTTTTCCTTTTTTTTAAAAAGTCCCAATATACAATTCGAATTTTGAATTTTAAATCAATATTGCTGTTGACACTCTCGGCCGATCAAAACCCCACATTAAGACATGAGATTACCATGCAATTATTAAGGTGCAGCTTACTAATGAATGGAGACCATGCAATTATTAAAGTGCAACTTACTAATGGATGGAGACAAAGGGGGAGAGAGAGAGAGAGAAGAGTTGCATCCTCATGGCAAGCATATCTTAATAGAAAGGTTTATTTTTAAGCCCAGTGAGTATAGCCTGAGTCTTGCTTTACCATGTCATCTAAGGTTCTCCATAAGGATATGCATAGAAGCATTTTCGATTGCATCGACCCATTTGGACTCTTAACACCTTAAGGCACCCAAAGGATGCACATTAACTTACTTTAGCTATAGCTTTTTTAAAGTGTATTTTTACCACTTCAATAAACAAGGAGCATTGACCCTTGAACTATATCATATTTATTGCTAAGTAATAAGATTTTGTCTTCACCACTACCATGTAATCAAATTGTGCCATCATAATTATATGGCCAACTTTTAGGGTGGTGCAAGGAACTTGCCTTGGATTCTCTTATGAACAACTATGATATACCTTAACATGGGGTCATCACATTAAAAGAACATGTTTGATGGAGAAGGCAATATGAAACAAGCCTAAAACAATAAGACTATATAGAACACACTTCGAGAAAATGAATGCTTCAATGAACACACTTCAAATATACACTACAAATAAGTGAAAAACAACACTAGCACTAACAACAACCATAAAGTCAATCCTGATTTAATTCCAAGTATTGCAAAGTATGAGCACTAGGCCATTAAGGACGTTTTCAGTGGAAAATACTATCAAAGCAAATAGGCATAAGCAACATTATTACAGCATTATGTGACCTACACAGGTTGAAGGTACATAATTCTCTTTGCATAAACTTCATACTAGTGTGAAACCAGTGGCAAGCCATAGGGTAAATGCTTGAAGCCAATTAGACTTGTGATTTCTATCAAGTAAGTGAACTAAACTTCAACGGCACACACAAATTATTGCACGATTTGATTGCATGAGACTAAGAATTTGGATTGTTGGATCTTCTCTATGTTGCTCCATGAATAAATAATTTGCAAGCTGTCTCTCAGAAACACCACTGCTTTTGGTGACATATAGTCCCTCTTATTGCCGATATACAAGCATGCACGACAATTTTCCACACATAATTTAGATCGTAAACTCGCATAGGTTTAAAGCCAAGTTGACTCTAATAGACAAATACTAGCAAACAATCCCTTCGATTCCTAGGAGGATTGCATGCATAATCACATCAATCTAGTAGGCATTCTAAGCAGCAACCATCTACAACATTTCTACTAAATGCTATCTTGCATTGTTGTGATACAACGTGGAAATAACTACCCATCCAACGGTCTAAGTATTTCCTCCACGTATCGTATCTCTCAACATCCGTGAATATTGCATCGTTGTCCATCCACATGAACCAATATTGATCATCACCTGCAACAATGGTGGATACCTAGCCCAGGTCTTCATCCCATATCTCCACATGTACTTACCACACTTTCAAACTTGGGGATTACAATAGTTTACCTTATTCTTGTAGGATTTTATAATTAGATTGGAACCTTCTGCAGTCTTGCTTCCGCCAAGTCTCTATGAAAGGCCGCAATTACCGTGTCTGTGCGATGGAAATCATGAACAACTTCATATTTTCATTTGAAAGTATTTTTCTGAAACCCCATTGCAAGGTTAGAGGCTGCAAGTTTGAGTTCTTTCCCAAATGGTCTGTGAACATCTGAGACTTCTGAAGTGTCGATCGCTTGCATTTTTGTTCAGTGTGCTCCATTTTTCTTCTTCGAAAGGGCTTCTTTTTATTTCATTTCATGATGCTTGAAGTTCATGTTCTCGATCGTGGCTTGCTAAATCTTCTCTCTTACTGTGAGCAACTTTGAATGCCTAGGGTGAAATGAATACCTAGTCTGAATGCATTTCAGACTGTGGTTCAACCAATTTTATAAGCTAGGTAGTGTGTCTAAGATCTGAGGGAGGAGCAGTAGAACAATGAGCAAGAGTAGCATGCGTTTCATGGAACCCGTCATACTTTTTGTCGCTGGTAGATGAATCTGAGAATACGTCCATGTAACCTCTGAATAGAGCTTATCTGAAGTGAAAGTCACATATGGGAGGGAGTCAAGAAAAACATGGGAGGTGTGTTGGTTTAGGGTGAGAAGAATACAACATACTGCTGCAGCAAGTTGGGATTTGGCAGAGGCGCTTGGTGAAAGAGTTGAGAGCATTGAAGGAAACAATGGCAATGCACAACAAACTGATCCAATGGTCAATATTTGATAAATGAAATGGGACAACTCAAACTTCTTCAATCATCCTTAACCGTCAAAACTGAAACCTCTCGTTAATAGAGAGAGTAGATAAACTGAAGCATATCAAAACGGAAGGTGGAAAAGGTAAGGCTATTCACCCAACTTTAGATGGAATTAATGCATTGGATGGAGCAATGTACTAAATAATGCGACCCTCCCGTTAGTTCTTGCTCCCTAGAAAACCCCTACTAGCTTGAAACAATGTTGGTCAAGTTTCAACCAAATAAATGACCAAGGGAATAGGTTCCAATCCCATTAGGGCAATCTTTAATTGTACATAGTTTTCATTAGTCACAACATTAACCCAAGAGCCTCCATTAAGCAACACTGTAATAAGATGTCTTCCGACTTTTGCAACTAATGTAGGAGCTCTTATGTCTATTGCATGAGGCAAGTTATGGTTCAATTTACCTTTTCTTAAATAAGGATGAAGCCTATACTTGCAAAAATTTAGGAGAGAAGATTAAAAGCTCCAACCATTTGAGAGTTGGCTTCATTTTCTCTAGATTATCCAAAAGATCATATTAAGCTTTAGTCTACTTCTTTAGGCCTAATAGATTAGCCAAAAGATCATAAACTACAATCGCTTCTTTAGGCCTAATAGTACCCTTTGAAATTTCTACAAGAATAGTGCATACTTACAACATTAGGTTCGTCTTTACCATCTATTGCCTCCTTGATCTTATTATCTTGCACTTGAAGATTCTTGGATATTTCTCCCACATCCTAATTAAAAACAAACCTTAACTTGGATGATAGTTAGTGGAATAGAAGTGGTATGTCGATTGAAGAATTGCTAATACTTCAATGATCATTTCAGTCTTTCAACAGGGAAATTTCATGCTCTCCATTAGGTTTTTACTTGTGATGATACCTTGGTTCTAGCTAAATGAGTGACTACCTCCTACTAAGGGGAACTTTGCATCTATATCCATAGACTATTATGGTTGAATCACATAAGTTGACCTAGAATTGAAAGTATCCCATACTTTGGAATTTTACACCATCCCCTTGGGACAATCTTCTGCAACATGCCCTTAATCATGGAACTCTCCATAATGGAGTGTATTCCATTGGATTTTGGCATTGGGAAAAGTCTCAACTATATGACCTAGCTCCTAAGTATGATAACAAATAGCATGCTAATGTGGACCAACTACACCTTGTTCAGGTACAAATGTCAAGTCTTAACCATATGACTTGGCTCTTAAGAATGATTACAAATAATAGCTTGCATGAACTTGACTAGGCTATGGATTAGTAGATATAAGCATGATGTTCAAATACTTAAAATATAACTTCTAGAGGACACATGTGAAGCTACAAAGTGCTACAAGCCACATGTACTTGAAGCATTGGTCAAAGATGGGATGCATTTGAAAGCGATAACATTTTGGAAAAAAATGTGAAGCATTTGAAAGGGATAACATTTTGGGAAAAAATTAGGGAAAGGTCATGATGCTTGATAGATAGTATAAACCAAGCTCAGTAGGCTGCTAACATTCTCCTTATTATGGCAATGTTCCTTACATAAAATATTCATAAATATTAAGAAATGAAGTCATTATGGCTTATGTGGACTCTTAAAAAATTAGAATTTGATTGTCTTTCACCTCCCATTTACATAAGTAGTATCTATATGGTTCAAAAGAGTAGCTAGGAATAGATCTAGAGCTAGATCTTTAGAATTGGCACTACATCATTTCCCTTAGCATATGAGTATCTTGAGGTCGTTGCATATAGCTAAATAAGAATAGACTTTTGTACATATGTTGACATTTCCACCCCATGGTCTATAATACTTCTACTTGCCTTGATAAAATAAGATGGTTAGCTACGATTCTTCTCTCTCTCTCTCTCTCTCTCTCTCTAGTCTCTCTCTCTCTCTCTCTCTCTCTCTCTCCCAATCTCTAACTGATGTTGATGATTTTGGTGTGCATTTTTTCCCATAGACCCGTGAGGTCTCCTGTGGATGTTAATCTCTCTCTCTAGTCTCTCTCTCCCTCTCTCTCTCTCTCTCCCCCCTAGGATCTCTCTCCCTCTCCCCTCCGATCTCCCTCCCTCCCTCCCCCCCTCTCTCTCTCTCTCTAAAAATGGTTACCACATAATAATATATAGTATTACCCCCAAAAAAAGAGTGTGTGTGTGTGTGTGCACACGTGCGTGTGTGCATATGTATGTGCATGCATGTGTGCCTGTACGTGCGCGCATGCGCATGTGTGTGTGTGTGTGTAGTGTGTGTGTGTGTGTGAGGTTCGAGATGGTGTAAGACACCTCTACATCTTCTTTTCCTATTTCGTTTGGTCCATCTCCAGCCAACTTTTCATCTGATTCTTCGTCTATTCCTTCATCTCCAATCAAGCGTATCATTCCTTCGGTGTTTCAATCTGGCCCTTCATCACCTCGTTTACTTTCTGTTGCTTCATCTCCAATCCACCCTATCAGCAAGCCTAATTACTACCACCGTCGCTTCTAATTTTTTGTTTCCTTCCTGCAACGTCCCAGTTGAATTCTCTGCTTCTACTTCAGAGGCCCCGTTCATTTTCCAATCTCCTACTGGAGTACAATCTGCTTCACAACAATGTTCACGGACTCTAAAACGGCCTACTAATTTTTGTACTTCTGCTCAGCATGAGAAGACTCAACTATTTGCATCTAGCAGTTTTGCTTCTATGTCTATGCAATTGGATTTCCTTCGTTGTTTATGCAAGGAGTCTGTCATTCACAGCCAAGTCTTGGGTTCATCTATGTGTTGGGTTCTTTCCTATGAATCCTTTCTCTAGAGTCTTTTTGAGGGCCAACAACTTAGTATTTGCCTTTATTTTATGGGACGAGTTATGACCCCCTATGCTACGTGCATGGTTGATGGCAACCGTTGGACAAATAAAATCAACTCCTTTGTTTTTCTTGGTAGGGGTTTTTATTATGCTGATTGTGTTGATGTGGAGACTATTTATCAGCCAGTTAATATGGAAGGAGTCCATGGAGGTGCGTATTTTGCTTATGTCATGCCTTGGGACCCTCTTTTTGACCCGGCCCAGAATCTCATACATTATTGCCTTGTATGGGTTACCCTAAAAGCCTTGCTAATACCTCTCCCCACACATATCCTCTATTACAGCTCCTTTGGGGAGAGTATTGCATCTTTTGAAGCGGTATTTTTTGGTCTTCAGTAGAGATATCCGAATTTGTATTTTGTGGGATATGGAGCAACCCGTACCTTTATGTTTAGATATTGGTTATGGTTTGGAGGATCCTCTGCGTATTCTCTTATCTTTCTCTTCCTTCCCAAATGCATGCTACAAGTGTAGACAAATTGGTCATTTTGCTCGGAGCTGCCCTTCACAATCATGTCAATCTACTCATGCTGTTCCTCAAGCTACTACTCCTCTTCATTTAGACAAGATGCAACAGTTGAACACAACAAGAAAAGAATGGAGATGGGTACACCCCCTAGGAAAAGAGACAATCTCACCGTCTCTTTTGCTTCCTTTGTCAAATCCATTCCAGGCTCTGTCAATGCTGGATACGCTTATGCTTGAAAGATGGCAATCTTCTAGTGTTAATGCTTCCGATTCTCAAGAGTCCTCTTCAGCTCAACAATCCTCTTTGGTTGGAATTGACTCTCAACATGTCTTACCGGTTGATGAGACACAGTCTTTTGAATCGCAAGTGGATCTCTCTCCTTTGGATATAGTTTATGATAGTGTAGTGGCAATAGATGTGGATTTGCAAGACAAAGATACTCAGACTGGGGTTGATACTATGGATGCTTCTACTGGACTAAATATAGATGCCACACCATTGTCGAATCTGGCACGTGCCTCTCCATTTTCCTTACACACTTTCCATCCTTGGTTGCAACAAGTTTTTGACCCTGTGATTCAAAAATTTCAGCTGTTTGCTTATCTTCAGAAGAATCACAAGGGTAAAAAACACCTTCATTTTATTGATTGTGATGTGGCTCCTTTACAATAGTTTTGCACGCAAAAAATCTCACTATGGAGGATATTCTACTGGATGCCTCCCCTAGTGACTTGTAAACCTTTTTACTGTTCTAAACTTTTCCTAGGGGCCTACTTGCAATCTTTTTTCTTTTGTACTTCATGGTGGGTTTTCACCTCTTCTGAGGTTTCCCACATAGAAATATAAGATTTCACTATATATAAAAAAAGTGTGTGTGTGTGTGTGTGTGTGTGGGAGCGTGCGCATACACATGCATGTGAATGTGCACATGTATGTTTTTGCATAGGTAGGGATGCACTTCAACTTAATTACATTTGTTGGTTCAAGAGGTAGCGATTTACAGGAAGGTGGGGGGAATATCAAAGATAAATGGAAAGTATATTATTCAATAAAAATTGTACTATTCCTTGTTCAATATAAGATGTGCTATGTTTTGTGTAATTAAACTAAAATGAAGTATAAATATTGAAAAATTTTGAGTTTTATATTTAGGATAATGAAGGGATAACCAAATTTTGTGTGTGTGTGTGTGTGTGTGTGTGTGTGTGTGTGGAGTTGGGATAAATGTGCTTTAACATCACAATTTCTTACAAGCATACCATATTGACAATACCTATGAGTACATAGAAATTTACCTTTTCTCTTTTATTTTTAGGAAGGGGTTATTCATATGGACATCTTTACGAAAATCATGTTACATGTGTATAAAGTAAGGGTGGAAATTGATAATTTGTAGAATTGAAATATAACAAGGTATGTAACTAAATTAGTTTGAGTTAAGATGTTTCCTTTCCCAAAAATTTGTCAAATTTATTCAACATACGCCCTTGGGATTGACCATAAAAGTGTCTAGGACATATGAAACCAAGAATAAATTTAGAAATCCAAATATTGTAATGTTGTATAACGCTATTCTTTGCAAAGATATAAGCGATGGAAGACTCACTATTTGCAACTTTCTTAGTTTCGTTATCTTTTGATCTCCCATTTTAGTTATTTGTGAGGTTAGAAATTCCTTGCCTTCGTTATGTGCACAATTTTGTTGAAGAATATATTTCTACTCATATTGTTACCTTATGAATTTCGATTGGAAGTCCATTTGTGATCTCCAAAAACAAGGAAAATTTATAGACTCTAGAAAATAGAAATTGATGACCATTGCAAAAGGCTTGTTTGAGTGCAATTAGAAACATTGTTTTGAGAGTAGGGGAAAAATATAGCGAGTGAATATGAATTTCAATGATGAACACAATAGGTATAGACATTATACATATGCCTCATGCAAGAAGGGATATTTCACTTGTGTATGCATTATAGAAGATTGTGTGATTTTGTCCACTACCTCAACAATGGATAGATTAATGACAAAAGAATATTTCTTAATGCTATTCTTGTAGCATAAATTGTCTAATTTAAGGGTAAGGAATGTCTAAGATAGCACATGCATTTGGTAGTAGGAGTCTCTTTCTTGAAAAATGTATTGCATTTGAATGCATTAGAAGAAATTTTGAGACTAGTTTGACGGGGAGTAATTAATGAGGACATCCTTCTACTTATGAGGGGAAATTCCCCATCCCCTCTTAAGAATTAGCAACCCGTTAACTATAAAAAATTTCACAACATCTCTATGTTGTCTTGTGGCCTTGTGTCTCAGTGAGGACACCTTTAGTTCAAGTCCCCTTTTGCATGAAGTTTTGAAGCTATCCTTTTGATGTTATATCAATTGAGATACTTGACCTTTAACACAAAATTAGAGTCCTCTTCAATTACATCTCTCCTTAGGTTAAGTTATATATATGGAACAATTTGTTGAGATTAAGGGCTGTTAATATAGGATAATGGGATGTGCAAATGAGAAAACTAATGGAAGAATTAGGTGAGAGTCTACATTTACATTGGAGATTCTAAGAATTTGTATTTCTATGTAGATAACAAGGATAGAGTTCCAAAGATCCCTCTTGATGGCTATCTTCGTGCTTATTCCCAGAAATTAGGGCAAATGAAGCTATCTTTGTTGAAGCTGTTAGAGCTCCAAAGAGCCCTCTTGATTTCTATTTTCGTGCTTGTTCCAAAAATTTGGGACAAGTGAAGATGTCTTTAATGAAGTTGCTATGCCTAACTATGGTTGAACTTATAACTATGGTTGAGCTACCTTCCCCTTGCACTTCTCTATGTGCAATTTGGTGTGTTTTTCTCTCTCCATCCTTCTTGTTTCATGATAAACTTTAATTTGGCTTGAACATTATTGAATGCATGGGGAAGGGATAATGTTGTGAGCTTTTCTACATTATCTTGTCTATACTCTCCCTTGCAATTCTTTTCTAGATTCCAATACTAAAATGCATTGCAAAAGGAAACTTGATTTTCATTTGAGTATATTCCTTGCAAATTTGGATTACACTGTAAACAAGCTAGTTCCAAGTGGTATAATCCAAGAGGATATGATGCGTATATATAATTTGAAATGCTAGCTATGTACAATCTATGTAGTAAGGTGATAAGAAAGATGCTATAATGGGCAATCATAGTTTACATCTTTCTCAAATTATCAAACATAGTATGAATGGAAGGAGCCAAAATGATGCATTAATTTTTATTGTCTTCGCTTATTGTAGATAAGGTTATTAATCTTTATATATTACCTTTATTAATGCTCCACAAAAATCAAATAAAATGTCAAAGACAAAAGTACCCATCATGGAAACAAGATAGAAGATATCAGTCGGTGATTTATGATGATGTAACCTTAAGTTCCTTATATGGTAAAAATTCATATTGAAAAGGGGTAAAGGCGAAGAATCCACAATTTCATGGGAGGGCAAGATACAATGTTTGCACATGATCTTGCAACTAGATGAAGTGTGTGGGCAAATCCTCCTAGGATCAAATAGAAAAACTACCATTCACATCCTACACGTAAACAATTGTGCACATTATGGAATGAAAGGCGATGAAACCTAATTAAGAGTGTTCATATTCAAACTATTTCACCAAAACATATGTAATTAAAGGAAACTACAACATAGAACATGTGCGTATAATTTGTTATTCTACAGTGCTCTTAAGAAAGATCAATTGAAAAAGAAAATTATCTAACACTATATATTCTAGTTATTTACATTCATGATGACGTGTGAAAGCTAGAGGCTAGTTGTTATGTTTTACAAAGTAAGTATCTATATCTCAAGATGCCTCTTTTGATCATAGCTTCACATTTTGATGCTCTAGAATTGTACTTTTCCTAATGAAAAACTTCAAAATTGTTGATTATTTTAGTATCATCATGCCTGTGAGATGTGAGGACTTTTCCTTCTCTTGATGGTAGCTAAGTCCATCAATTTGTGATCTCTCTCTTAGAATCTTGTGTGGGGTTGCTCCTTTGCATGCAGATGTCAATTTCATGCTCTTAAAATTATTTCAATATAATCTATTGAGATTCGATGGAACGAGAAGAAAACGTTCACTATTTTTCTTATGATCATCATTCGATTAATGGTGGGCCTTAAGAAGTCATTAGATCCTATATGCTATAGGTAGATATCCCTATAGGGTATTGAATTCTCCTTAGATAAACAGCTCTTACGGTAGACAAAAAGATGAAAGCTGAATCATATCAAAGATTCTTATATTTCCTTCTTGGATGAAGGCATAATGAAAGGATCTAATCATTGAAAAGCCAAAGCTTGAGCATTTAGAGACAGGGGTGGGGGTGGGATTTATAAGGTTAAAAATGGCATTAAAAGAGGAGTATCATTGCCACACTTCGTAGTACTAAGGCTATTTCAAGAAGGACGCTTAAATGTAGAATTTGATTGACCAGTCTTAGAGAGAATGAAGCATTACTCTTAAAATCCTTTCAAGCTTGCTTTATATATCTCATTTGAAAAATACAACATGAATCTTAAATGTGTCACCACAAAGGAAGTTGCTCTAATAAGGATGGAAAGGTAATACATTAGTGTGGAACGTTTGGTGCTCCTATGTGGTTTGGTCTGATGCCCTTTATTAAACACCCTATAAACATTAGAAGTGTGGATCAATATGGCTTGCAAAGGGTGGAATTTTTGTTTGCTTGGAAGAGAAAGAAAGTTTAAATTAAAATTATGGGACTGTGGAAGCACAACTTGAGGTGCCTTTAGGGATGCCCTTATTCTATGCTCAACATTCTTTGGAATCCATCTTTGTATTTGAGTAAGATATGGTTAAGGTTTTCATGTAAAGTGCACACAGAATTATACACATTTAAAGTTTGCAAAGAATGAAGCTACAATGTTAAGTATTGGAATATGGAGGATGGCCCATACGTTGACTTAATGTATGCATTTTTAATTTTTGAAATGCATGATATTTTGATGTAGTTCCCTTTGAAATGTCATGTTATAGCACCATTGTTGTCCTCTCTTGCCTTTGACATGTCTTGTTATTGTACCCATTGCTAGCATCTCTTGCTCTATGAGTTGTATATGCCTCAGATTATGGTGGCTCATGTAGTTTTGAAAGCTCTCATTGTGCTCTCCTTTTGGTTCCAACTTTTATTTCCATCTTTTCTTATCATTGATGTCATTCCAATGTACAAATTCAATTATAGGTTTAATAAATGAAGGTTAACCTTCTTGAACACCTTTTGTTTTTCAAAATGTCTTTAGTTTACAATTTAATAATTTGTTTAGTAGTTTAGTATTTCATACTACCTTTTTGTACTGAAACTTGGGAGAGGCCATAAGTTAGAGTGTGTTTTGTTTTAGAAGTTGTACTCATAATTCTTAGAAGTTTCCTAATGGCCTTGCAGGTTGCCATTAGGAAGGTCACTATTCATGTTTCTCCAATTATCTAGTGCTAGACATTGGCCCCTATCACATGTGAAGGCATGTCAATTTGAAACTGTCATGTTTCTCTATCTCTTCTGTATATACTATGGACAATATTTAAGGAACACTAGAAGGTAGATGTTCAATGTCTTCTTTGGTTTCATCACCTTTTTGAAATGATGAAATCTGGGGTTGTTATCTAGGCTTTTAAGAGTAAACAAATTGGTGGGCATTAAGCACTTATTATTCCTTAGAAAGATGAGATCCATTAGTTTATACCTTGGGACTAGCCTTACAATTCTAGATTTTGTGTGTGTCCTAATTTAAAACTTTAATAATAACATTCTTTATTGTATGCGAAGGAGGTCTATTATCTTGCAAGTATGTAAGTGTTTTGTGTTGCTTAAGAGAGTGTGATTGTGCGCCTCTCTTATTTTAGAAAATGTAACTACAAGATTCCTCATTTGTATGCTAACAAGTTGAATAAATTGAAAAGGCTACCCTGGAAGCTGAGACAAGAAGAAGAAGAAGAAGAAGAAGAAGAAGAAGAAGAGAGAGAGAGAGAGAGAAAGGGGGAGAAAAAAATGGGGACCAAAATAGCAATCATTTTCCCTTTCTTAATCAGAAACACCTTTACTAAAGCCTTCCCTCCTTTGGGCAGAGGCCAAAAAGGTCTATGGTCTTGCATGCATGTAGGTGTTTTGTGTTGCTTAAGAGAGTGTGATTGCTTGTTTAGCTCGAAATGTGTTATGAAAGAACCAACTAGAGACAAAATTAATGTTCCTAAGAAACGAAAGATTCTAACTTTATAATTTACAAGAACATTCGTTTTCTATGATGTTGGACTTTACATTACACGTTGTTGCCTTGAAGAAGGAATGAGATTAAGGTCAGGTGCCACATTGTTAAGGGGACATCATCCCTTCTTGTATGGCGCTTACTTGTGAGTTGTATGAAAACATTTAAAAGAGGATGTCCAAAATCTTTTATGAAAACATCAAAACACTTTGCGAGTTAAAGAAGGATTAGCCATAATACATGGCGTGCGTGGGGAAAACATTCCGTGGAATTTTGCTGCCATAATGATTTCCGTCGATCTGATTCCGCATGCTAAATCCGGGATTGCCGTGGCGGAATTTCGAATTGTAACTTATTTAGAGGCCGCGGCTTTCGCGGGCGCGCTGGATCAGCGATACCATCCCGGCGGTACGTGTTTCAGAACGATTCCATTGCGTGCGACGTGGTCTGGAATGGTATATGCAGAAACATCGCGTGATCCAAGAACGCGTTTGGGATGCTGGCACACATCTGCTCTAGCTGGCAGCGTTCCGATTGGAGATGGCCCCCCGTCCGCGTGACCGAATTTGGGAGACGGAGAATTTCTGGAGAGAAGCCGGCGGCGAGGGAGGAGGCGTTTGTAGGGGATGACTTTGCTTGATGAAGACTTCGTATCGTATGTAGAGATGGAAGCAAACCTTCTGCATAAGAAACGTGATTGATACATACTGTTAGGATTTGATAGTATGCGGCGAAGGTTGCCAGGACAACCTGATTACACTATTTAGTTGCTAGAACTTTGGTAATATGGTGAAGTACCTAATTTGTCAGGAAAATCTTGTGTTTCTACAGTTATACTGTTCATTGTCCATAGCGTAGATGCACAGACAAAGTCTCCGTTAACTGCACATACAAACTCTTCTGCATGCCGGGAAATTTTATGTTCTTTTGAATGCTTGAACGGACGGTGACTCGTGAGGCAAATTGTTCCAGGCACGTCTTACGCCGACGTTAATGCGAGCTGTGCTTTGCCGTCGTATGAGCCGACCACCTCCTTTAACTCCTCCGCTCCAGCTCGTCAGAGCTTGCTCGCCATTCCCCGTTTCACAAGGTCCCACCCGACCTTGCAACGCACACAAATTTCAAATCTTTCAAATTTCGTGTCTTATAAAGGAAATCTACGATTCTACTCACACCGCCCCTCGATCAGCTAGGATCTAGATGCCCCGTGCTTGCTTCAAATCTTATAGCAAGGTTTTCTTTGAATAAATAAGGAGAAACAGAAGATGTATTATTAGAAGGCATGCTCAGACCCCACAAAAATGCCGTAAGAGAAAGCATCAACATTAATCATGTAAGAGAACACGCAGCCACATGGTCGTTTTGGCTCGTATTGAGCCTTGACCTTCATTCTTCGATCATGCAGCACAGGGAATGAAGAGTGACAAAATGGGCGATGATATTGTCGTCTGCAGTGTGCGCCCCTACGCTCGAGGAGGAGCTTTCGACGTTATGATCATTGCACCCGGCACACACCTGCCAAGGCATCGGCGATCTCTGAAGAGGGTTTGGGACGGTGCAGGATCTAAGAGAGAGCAACGAAGCACGGCACTAGCTTGTTGCACCCATCCAGAAAGGTCGTCAAGCTCGTCTGTGCATTTGCCTTCATGGCCCATGGGCGTTCTCTCCTTCAAGATCCACATTAAAAAACTTACAATTAATAGTCTATAGTCCTCTGTAAAAGTAGCCATGGGACTAAATAACCCAAGCGTGACATCACACCCATCTAGTGGCTTACACAACCCTTGCAAAGCTTAGGTTACCCATGAGAAATTTGGGTTAAGAGTGGGCACCTATGAGCCCATTGTGCTTGCAATTATGTATACATTCACTCACTTCCATAAGATGATCGAGCACTGGCATTGGTTATTGGACAACTTCAAAGTTCAAATCGAGGCCGAGGACCCATATAACAAAAAAAAAACATCAATAAGGAAGAAATAAAGTAGTAAACAATACGATGTTTTAATTAAATTCTACTAGACAATGTATGGGATACCAATAAGTATATCAACACTCCCTACCAACATCAATACATGGTTATGCCTATTAGTGCTTACAACTTAGGTGATCACTAAAAGACACTACAAGGCATAGTCCCTTTTTCGACGAAAATATCGACATTTTTTACATTAAATTTTTTTTTTTTAAAACGGGCGCAAACGTCGTTATTAAAGTCGTTAAAAGCGTCGGAAAAGAATGATCGCTATAAAACATTGCTATATAGCGATGTTAATAAACGTCGCTATATAGTGACACTGATAATAGTGGCTATATAGCGACATTGGTAAACATCGCTATATAGTGACGATTAACAAAACTAAAAAAAAAGCATTAGTAGGGCTAAACAGGGCTATAGCAAGCCCTATTTTGCCCCACTAATGTTTTTTTTGTTTTGTAATTACAAAAAAAAGTTTTTTATTACAAAATTTTTCTTGCGAAAAGGGTGATACAAAATCGCTCAAATGAAATGAGCGAGCAACAAAAGCATATACATGTCGAACATATACAATATTGTTTGTTATAAAATTACCCTTTCGAAAAGGGCCATACAAAATCGCTCAAACGAGCGGATATACAAAATCACATACATGGCGAAGTATATGGAAACTGCTACTACTACTACTACTACTACCACTCATTCGAATTGTCCTCATCATCCTCATCTTGTTGGCCTGATCTTGGTCCTCGTGAGTTGCGCCTTCTCCCTCACCCTCGTCACGTGCGTCTGATCCCTGGCCCTGGTGATCGCTCGCCTCCGGTGATGGGATGCTCGAGCTTTGACCCTAAGAGTGAACTATATAAATTGAAAATTAGATTGGAACTTAAAGAATAAAACAATTTAAAAAGTGAGATTACAAGTAGGAGTAGGCTTATACCGTGCGAGCAGCCACCTCAGCCCAATTGATCGTCACTCCCATTGCCTCTTGCTTAATAAACGACGGCTTTGTTCCTATGCAAAACGTGCATTGCATTTCTGCATCTGTAGGAAGATGGCCCATCGTAGCTTGCTGTGGATCCAATTTACGAGAGTTAGATAAAGTGCATGTAATATGTAGTAAAACAAATAGAACAATACATTAAATGAGAAGAAGTAGACTTACCATGGTTGCCTCGAATGCCAACCGTCTGCCTGCACCAAAGTACGAAGTATCTACGGTGTCCAGTCGTCTCCTCACAACCCTCCTCTGACCCTCGAACATTTTGAGATGGTCCCTATTCTGCTTCTTGAAGAACTTCCAATCAGCTTTGTCTGCCTAGTTGCAGGGTTTAGCCATCCCCTTTGTGATGATGCTTCAAGACCAAACCCATGCGCTCTCGCATATAATTCTCATTAAACTCCCAATTTAATGGGTTAGGGTATTTTTATTTTAATTCATCGATGATCGCCTGCTTCTTTTGGTTATCTTGATACCGCTAATCGGTATCAATGCCGCTCTTGAAGCGATGGCTCATCAACTCCCTCATGGTGGCCATCAATGCTTTGCCCTTTCTATCTTCTATTATCTCTCCGGCAGCCGTGATTTGATAGGAGAGGTCCTCGACTGGGTAAGGAGGACTGATGGTAGTGGCAGAGTCAGAAGGAGTGAAAGTTGTGCGAGTGCTTCTAGAGCGAGGAGTAGCAGTGGGAGTAGGAGAGGGCAAGGGACCTGACTGATACTGTGTCTCGAGACTAAGTAGAGACCTGTAGGGATGTGAGTGTGTTGACTCATCTACATCTCTCGAGTCAACACAACATAAGCGGCCCCTCCTACTCTTCCTTCCCTTATGATAGGCACGCGTAGGTGATGAACCCTCGGTCGAAGGGGCACGAGGGGACGGTTGGGCAGTAGGTCTAGCCATTGGTGTAGGAGAGGGAATTGCCGAGGTCCTCTGAGATAACAGAGAGAAGAATCTCGCTGCCTCCTCATCAGTCATCTGCGCTACAAACTCGTCGGGACTCCTGACAAAGCCATGTGCTACTAGCAAAGGAGTTCCTCGAGGGATAGTCGTAGTGCTACGTCCGAGAGGAGTCGGTCGTAGTACTAGGTCCGAGAGAATTCGATCGCAGTGCTACATTTGAGAGGAGTCGGACCAGGCCCCCTCAGGTATTTCTTGAGAGGAATCAAAGTCCTTTAGAGCATAGAGATCGTAATGTCTCCTCCTGCAAGGCTGTCCGTACACGTCGGATGTGCGACTTGATCCCATGTCTAACATAGATACAAACACGAAAAAAAAAATAAAAAACAAACATAAGCATAGGCATAGGCATAGGCATAGGCAAATACATATGCTTATGATCGAAAGAGGAAAATGAGACATGCTCATGAGAGAAGGAAAAGAGGGAAAAGAGGGGGGGAAAGAGAGAGGAAAGGAGGAAAAGAGGAGAAGGAAAGAGAGATTGAAAGAGGGAAAAGAGGGGGGGAAAGAGAGAAGGAAAAGAGGAGATTGAAAGAGGGAAAAGAGGGAGGGAAAGTGAAAAAGAGATTGAAAGAGGGAGCCATATGCTCATGCATAAGCATAAGCATAAGCATAAGAGAAGGAGACATATGCTCATGCTTATGCTTATGCATGAGCATAAGAGAAGGAGACATATGCTTATGCTTATGCATGAGCATAAGAGCATGAGCATGAAAGAGGGGAAAGAGGGGGGAAAAGAGGAGGAAAAGAGGAAAAGAGATTCAAAGAGGGGAAAGAGGAGAAGAGGAGAAGGAGAAGGAGAAAGAGAAGGAGAAGGAGAAGGAGAAGGAGACATATGCTCATGCATATGCATAAGCATATGTCTCCTTCTCTTATGCATAAGAGGAGACATATGCTCATGCATAAGCATAAGCATAAGCATAAGCATAAGAGAAGGAGACATATGCTCATGCTTATGCTTATGCATGAGCATAAGAGAAGGAGACATATGCTTATGCTTATGCTTATGCATAAGACGAGACATATGCCCATGCATAAGCATAAGCATAAGCATAAGAGAATGACACATATGCTCATGCTCATGCTTATGCTTATGCATGAGCATAAGAGAAGGAGACATACGCTCATGCTTATGCTTATGCATGAGCATAAGAGGATGAGCATGAAAGAGGAGAAAGAGGGGGGAAAAGAGGGAGGAAAAGAGGAAAAGAGATTCAAAGAGGGCAAAGAGGAAAAGAGGAGAAGGAGAAGGAGAAGGAGACATATGCTCATGATTATGCATGAGCATATGTCTCCTTCTTTTATGCTCATGCATAAGAATAAGCATGAGCATATGTCTTCTTCTCTTATGCTTATGCACTTATGCATGAGCATAAGAGAAAGAGACATATGCTCATGCTTATGCTTATGCTTATGCTTATGCATGAGCATAAGAGCATGAGCATGAAAGAGGGAAAAGAGGGGGGAAAAGAGGGAGGAAAAGAGAAAGAAGAGGGAAAGGAAAAGAGATTGGAAGAGGGAAAGAGGTGGGGAAAGAGAGAAGAAGAGGGAAAGGAAAAGAGATTGGAAGAGGGGGAAAGAGATTGAAAGATTGAAGGAGAAGGAGAAGGAAAGGAGGGAAAAAGAGATTGAAAGAGGGGGAAAAAAGAAGAGGGGAAAAGAGATTGAAAGAGGAAAAAAAGAAGAGAAGGAAAGGAGGAAAAAAGAGATTGAAAGAGGTGGAAAAAGAAGAGGGGAAAAGAGATTGAAAGAGGGGAAAAAGAAGAGAAGAAAGAGGAGAAAAGAGGGAAAGAAGAGGGAAGAGAGGGAAAGAGAGGATTCCTACGCCCATCACTGCAACTAGCACTTATGGTGCTAGTTGGAGGCCAATGCAAATAACATAAATAACAAAAGGAAAAAAGAGGAAGCACTTTCTTACTTGGAATAGTCCTGCTCGATGTTTTGTGGACTCGCCCTACAAAAGAGAGGAAACATACCATTTTTTAAATAACTAGTTAGCGGAAGGAGGAGTTTAAAGAAGCAACTTCTCAAAGAGATTGGATTGAGGAGACAAGGAGAAAGAGAAGGAAGAGAAATACAAAAAAGACTAGAAGAGGTGAGTCTTCTTTCTTTCACAAAATCTCGTTTTTTGTCTTCAATCTTTGAAAATCAAGCATGAAAACTAGCACATAGCCTTAGCAATATAAGGAGAAACATGCTTCAACACTCACAAAATGAAATCTCACAAAAAACGAACCTACATTGTTCAAAGAGACTCACCTTCTTGAAAAACTTCTTTTCACACAAGCAAAGAGGGAGAAGGGTGGAGAGGGAGCACAAGTGTTAGGAAAGGGGTGAGTAGTGGTGAGGAGTGGAGGAAAGCGAGGTCGTCGGATATAGGTGGGAGGAGAGATTGCTTTTCTTACAATAGAGATTGCTAAAGAAAGTGATGCGTCATGAGCTTTCGGGTTTTAGCCCACAGCGTCGTTATATAGCGACGCTTTTATTTAAAAGCGTCGCTATATAGCGATGGAACAGAGCAAATCATCACTATATAGCGACAGAATAGGTCAAAATGTCGCTATATAGCGATGCTTTAGGACACTTTGTTTAAAGTTAAAAAAGAAGCTCATAGATGCTATTTTATAAAAGTTAATATATTTCCTTGCAACTTATGTTGTGATTTTATAAGTGCAGATAGAAGGGACGAGTGGAAGCTCGTTTGATGATGCGCCAATGCCCGACAGCACAAAGTGGCTTACAGAGAGGTTATATTGTCATTGCACTCATTGCAAGCGAGAAGTACAACATCAACGTCGTATTATCATGTGCCACTTGCGGATGTATGGGGAGGAGCCTGAACCAGTACCCACCATTGGTGTTGCACGTGTTAATGGATTATCGGTAAGTCAAAGCTATTTAAGTTCGCGGTTAATATTGGATACCATTATGGTATGAAACCTTGAGACAAGATCTTATATTTACACAGAATCTTAAAACAGGATGAGGTGGCTGACGAGGATACGCATATACCACACTTTGAGCAAGACTATAGTCTCCCGGATGATGACGAGGGTATGGTTGGCATGTCAATGAATTCTATTCTTAGGGGCACTACATCCCATGTACACGTGATGTCAGAGTCTGAGGTCAAAATGCGAGAGTTGCAATCAACACAATAGTACGAGGGTGCTAGGATGTCTAAACTACGTGCTTGTCTCTCAATCTTGAATCTACAAGTAAAGTATGGGTGGTCAGATACAAGTGTCTCGGCCTTAATGAGGCTAGCTCTTGCATTAATTTGACTCATTATTTGAATATTGTTTGTTTTGAGAATCATCATGTATGGATTAGTGTACCGAATCATCATTATTCGAAGCCTATGTATGTTTGAATTGTGATAGGTTGCTCCAGAAGATGTTGCCTGCACCAAATACCATGCCCGCATCAAGAGATGAAGCGAAAAAGATGCTAACAACGGTGGGTATGGATTATGATACCATCCATGCTTGCTGTAATAATTGTATTCTCTTTTGTCGTGAGCATGGAGATTTAGCTAGCTATCCGAAGTATGGGAAACAACGATATAGAGATGACTTGCAAGGTGAGCAAATACCGATAAAGGTCTTGAGACACTTTCCCATCATTGCAAGAATACAGCACATGTTCCGATGCAAATCCATAGCGGAGTTAATGACATGGCATGCATCTCATCAGTCCACTGATGACACATTGAGGATTCCTGTAGATTGTGCAGCTTGGAAGCACATAGACAATCAGTGGTCGGACTTTGTGAGGGAGCCACGCAACTTACATCTTGGGCTCGCCATGGATGGCGTGAATCCTTTTGGATTATGCTCGACATCTTGGTCGACATGGCCCATAGTTTTGGTGAATTACAATATCCCACCATGGCTAACAATAAAAAAGGGACACCTCATTGTTGCACTACATGTGCCAAGGAAGTACAAGGCAAAAAATATGGATGTGTACATGGCACCTTTGATAGAGGAGTTACAAATATTATGGAGAGGAGTGCAGGTCTTTGATATTTCCAGAGCTCCTAGACATACCAATGATATTTTGGTCAGGGTACCTTGATGTGGACCATGCATGACTACCCAGGATATGGAGAGTGTGCATGTACGTGGTTGTGTCTCTACAAGTATAATATAGGATTATGCTTTTATGACTCTCTTTCGCACGCATGTCTTATACTAACACATTCATGCACGCGTGCAGGACTTGTTACAAGTGGGTACCATGCTTATCCTGTTTGTGGACCGGGTTTGAAATCGCTTGCATGATACTCCAAACATATGAGGAAAAATGTTTATGAAGGTCATGCTCGATACCTTCCACTAGACCATCTCGCACGTGGAGGTTAGCTTGATCCACCACCATCATATTTGAAGGCAAGTGACTAGATTCAAGCTTGGAGGGCGAATGGAGAGGAACCTCCTCCTGGTATGAAGAAGCTATCGATCTTTCACGAGCTTCCGTATTGGGGTCAGTTACAAATCAATCATCTCTTGGATCCCATGCATATCTTCAAGAATGTGGGGGCTACTATTTGGGCACACTTGGTTGGTTCCAAAGACTCGAGAGGAGTTCGAGAAGACTTGCGTGCTATGCCATAGGATATCTCATTTGTGGCCCCAAGTGCATGCTTCGGGAAAAGTTGTCCTCACGAAAGCAACATGGATCGTCTCTACGAGGGAGGAGGCAGCGGTCAAGGCGGACATTGCGTCTGTTCAAATACCAACAGGGTACATGCGTTGCTTAAAAGGAGCATTTTCAAAGGACAATAAGGTTAGTCGGCTCAAGTCCCATGATTGGCACAAGGTCTTATAAGTATTCTAAGCTGTAGAATCAGTGTACCGATAATCATCATGCGTTAGCGTAATTATGATTATGTTATATTATTGACATGACTTCTTTGTTGCTTTGATAGTTCATCCTACCAATTACAATAAAAGGGTGCTTACAAGAAGATGTTAGAAATGCTATATTTAAGATCAGTGGTATTGTGAGGTATGCTTACTATCAAATCGCATTGATTGCATTTTCTTCAATTTAAGCTAAATAATCTATAGATTGATTATGAAAATATCTTACATGGGCATGTGAAATAGGTGGATATCTCAAAAAGAGATCTCCATATCGAGCATCGAGAAGGCTAGGGTGGAATCCATCGAAGCTGTATGCTTGCTTGAGAAGCACTTTCCCTCGAGCATTATGACAACTCAAGTCCACTTGCTTGTGCACATAGTTGATGAGGTGGCTATTGCAGGTACCGTTCATAGTCGATGGATGTTTTTTCTTGAGCAGTTTATGAAAACTTTGAAGGGATTTGTAAGACAAAGAGCAAGACTAGAAGCAAGTATGGTAGAGGGATGGCTTGTGCAAGAGTCATTAGTATATATCACAGAGTTTCTTGCATCCACAGATCTCGATATGCCGCAAGCTTGGCATAACAAGGATGATGATTGCATCGTTAGCGAGGTTCCCCAAGGAAAAGGGATTGAAAGAAAGATGAGCGAAGAGCAAATGGAGAAAGTCAATAAGTTTTATATCCTCAATAGCCCTGAGATACAGAAGTGGATTGAGAGAGATGAAGTGGCCAAAGCAGAAAGAATAAATGCAAGGACGAGATTCAAAGTAATGTACGGGCGATCGCAACCATATCCATGGGATCTAGCTCTTCTCCCCACTCATATCACTTGAATGGCTACAACTGGCTCTACGTAAAGCGAACGCGATGGAGAGACAATAAACGAGCGTGAGCGAGAGTTATCATCTGGATGTATGATGCATGTAAGTTTCTTACCTCTTGACGTAATTAAGTAGTTATTTATGGCAATATACGCTATAAAATAGATGCATCTTCATTCATGTTTTAATGATGCTCTTTTATTATACAAAAAGTACAGTGCATTATGGTCATATGGACGACATTTTCACGTGAAACGCATCGATTCAAAGAGAGTCACGTATGATTGTGGAGTCATGGCTAACTTCACACAAGATAGCCGAGCAAGTGCTTCAGATACCAATCTTCTCTCCTCACAGTTGGATTATTGTGGAACCATACGCAAAATCTATGAAGTTGATTTCAGACAATTTAGTATTTTCATTCTTGATGTAAAATGGTTTAGAACTACTTACAACAGTCCCCATGCGATAGTGAGAAAAGATAGTAGCGGTTTCTTTGCAATAGACTCCACCAAACATTGGACCGATGAAAGTGATACTTTTGTTCTTCTCGAGCACTGTGAGCTGGTGCATACTAATAATTTAATTGAAGATAGAGATGTGGATATGGAGATGCCACTACCAATGCCGAATCCAATTGATCCCGATGAATCTAGCGAAGAAGATGAAGATCACAATATGAGTCGAGGAAGATGCACATAATGACATCACACGGGAGAAATATGGAGATCACGATATTGAGGAAGAAGACAACGATCATCAAGAATCGCCACACTTTATTGAAGAAGATAATCAAGTACTTTTAGGTAAATGTACGATGCTAGAGTACGATGATGATATAGGAGATCAACTCAGTATAGAGTTAGAGATAGACTTGGTTGGCACGTTAGACTTGGCTCAAGATGAAATAGTTGATGTAAATGCTCTTCATTGATTTTTTTTCATCTCAAACTTGGACATGAATATATGAACTTCAAAGGCTTGATGTACATGCTCTCATACTTTTATTCTCTCAAAAGATCAAACATGTATGAAAATTTAAAAAAATTTGTCATTGGAAAAAACTAACTTTTAAGGCCTATATGAGGAAAAAAGCTCTCTGAAAAATGTCGCTCTAAAAAAGTATCTCAGTGTTGCTATATAGCGACACTTACAATTCTGATAAACATCGCTATATAGCAACTTTAGAAATCATCGCTATATAGCGACGTTTGCCTAAAGTCGATATATAGCAACGCTTTACGGGACACGCTTCCATACCGATGATTAGCACCGCACGCGCACTAAACGTCGGTACTTAAACATCGCAATAGGATCCGTGTGTAGTAGTGAGATAAGCGTATAACATAGTATGTTAGTTAATTGAGGGGACCTTTTAGTCAGAGACTACATGCCATTTATATACATGAGAGGAATTAAAAAATACTTCACTAATATGAACAAAATCTGAAAGTTCAATATCCAAGTAAGTATAGTATCATTGGAAAGAGGTCAACAATTATGTAAGACAAAGGAAAAGCTTCATTATTATATGTGGGTATTTAATTGCATACATACTTATGCTCTTGCGCTACATGGGCTTTCATAGACTAAGTTCCAATTTATGCGATTTCTTGGAAAATTAAACACAGTAGGTCCTCATGTAGTAGAGATCTCAACTCTTAGTAATTGAGATTTTTGTAGACCCTGTTTGTAACCCTAGAGTACAACACCCCTTTCTACCCTACTTATCAAGCTTGGTTGCATGCATCCGCAAGGTATTCTATCAATTAAAGGGCTTCACGAGAGTTATGAATTTCTTATGAAATGAGGACCTAGTCTGATAAAGGCTTGGGAGCACCCATCCTAGATTTTCTTGGGACCAAGAATGTGCTATAGCATAAGATGGACCTCTGCAGAAATAAATAAATAATTGTTAGAAATTACGAGTATATAAAAGCAAGTTAAATTGTCATTTTTGCCATTAATAAATAAATAATTGTTAGAAATTACGAGTATATAAAAGGAAGGTAAATTGTCATTTTTGCCATTACACTGTATGAGAAATGTTCTCTTATAACCCAACAATCACCCTCATCCTAACAATTAAGTAGATATTTTTTTTGTGGCATAAATGTACCTTAACAAATCCTCATTACGAAAAGTAAACATCTAAAATCGAGGTTAGTGTTTCTCTTTTTGCTAGTGCTAATGCCATGAGGCTATATGAGCATGAGATAGGAAACCTTCTCTTGTAGCCAAATGATGGATTAGGAGCAACCCTTACACTCTATGAGCACACAACATGCTATAAAGTGCAAAATGTGGTACACCAAATGACTGACCTCTAAAAACATAGAAATCCTTCTACTTAATGTAGCTCAGTGACATGGAAATGAGTGCAACTAGCCATGCTAGGACTGGGTATCATGCTAGAATTGCACTGGCTTCAAAAAGTGTTAGAGCTATATATAGCTCCCTCCTACTAGATTAAGGCCTCAACTATATAAGTCTATGTAGTAATGCAATACTTAGTCCTGTGGGAGCATATTATGTCTCTAATTTCTCTTCCGTACAACATGGTATCAATTCCGTGTCTGCTTGATACTATCGTAAAGAGTTGTGTTGAATCTTATTAGACATTATTCTTCTTCCCATGATTCTCTCGTTGTGCCCGACCAACACACACTTGAATATACTACTATGAAGAGTTATCCCAAATCTTATTAGACACTCTTCCTTTTGGCACTAGCTATGAGTTCTACCATAGCTTCACACAACTTATGGGATTACAAATTAAGATTTGCTTTGTGTCTTTCTAGTTTTATGAAATTTGTCATGAATTGCAAATTTTAAGCTTTCATTTGTGGATTTGCATAGTTTGTGCCTCCCAGTATTGCACCAAAGCATGGAATATGGCCAATTGAGGATGGCAAATTCAGTGTGGAATGGCCAATTGTAGTAATATGGCGAATGGCACTTGAGTATGGCGAACTTAGTATGAAATATAGAAAATTGTAATAGTATGGAGAATGGCAATAGTATGGCAAAGCATGAAATATAGCAATATGGAGTATCATGAATTCCCTAATTAGCATAGTCAATTGCAGCTTGGCATCTCAGTGCAGATTTTGTTTCCCAAGTGCAGTGAATTATAGCTTTTGTTCCCAAGCATAGAAACATGGAGTATCTTGTTTTTTTCACTAACGTAGTGTGTTTTCCAAGCCTAGCAACTCACAGACTTGCATGACAAGCTTTTGGCTACAAATTTGCACGATAAACATGATGGATTTTCCATTTGTATCACTAATTTTCTGACTATTTTGCATGATCAATCATGCCAAATTTGTCCCTCTAATTCGTGCTGAAATTCTTAATCGGTCATTTTTTTTTATCCCACTCTTTAGCTTAGCTTTAGCGACAAGATAGTGCATGACTACCTCAATATCACCACTTTTCCTTAACACTTAGCTTTATTTGATTATCTTTAGTTTATTGCCTTAGTCTATGGTTTTCTACTAGCCTCAACCTACAATTTTCCTTAGTCTATAGCTTTCAGGCATTGCCTCACCATTTCCTCTCTACTCCGACCCGAGCCTATAGCTTTTGGTGTTGCCTTAAAGATCGTTTTAGTAATTTTGTGACAATTCCAAGTCCCAATGTTATAGAAAATTTACTATTACTTTCATGCCATGCTTGAACTTGAGTTCGATCATGGCCTTAAGTGTTCCATGCTCGAACTTAAGTTCAAGCACTAGCGTATACTTTTCAATAAAGAGGATAAAGAGAGAGGGAGAGAGATGATCAAATTCATCTCAATTCTCAAAATCAACAAATTCCAAAATTACTAAAACAATCTTCTCACATTTCCCTTCTAGTTCACCTCAACCTACCTACTTGAGCCTACATTGGCGTTGCCATCACCTTCTCAGCTTTAGGCACCTACGGCGGTATACTCATCATTTCTGGCCATTGCCATCGTCTTTCTCAATCTTCTCACCCTCATCCTTCCCAACCTACCTTACTATCATGATAGCCTACTTGTTATTTGCCTACTCACCATTATCATTCTCAGCCTGCTTTTCCCTAATATTCAAGATTCGGCTCTTCCTTGATATCTTGCCTTCATCCTTCTCAGCCTGCCTTGCTATCGTGATGGCTCATGTGTCATCTTGGCTTACATAATAGCTCTCATGTCATCTTTTCTGAAGGGAAGTTATTCTCATGATAGCTCATGTGTCATCTTGGCTAGCGTGATAACTCATGTGCCTTCTTTTCTCACTAAAACAAGTTATTCAGGCACTTGGTTTGTTGATTTGTCAAATGATTTACATGGTATTTTAAAAACCTTTCCATTTTTTATGAATGATTCATCTCTTGACAACCCATTTTCTAAGCCTAAGGAATCTAGACTCAATTTCTTAATCGATCTTCCTATTCATCATGAGCCTAGTTTTGAAGATTCTACTAACTTTAGATTCTCTAACTCATACATTCTCCACCATTGAAGATCCTACTACTTATCATCAATCCATATCATCACCTCATAAAGCCCAGTGGTAGGATGCTATGCAAGCAAAATATGATTCTCGTATTTTCAAGGGTACCTAGATTCTCACCACACTATCTCTTAGATGCACACCGATTCACTACAAGGGGGTTTTAAAAACCAAAGTCAAGGCTGATTGATCCTTTGATAAATATAAAGCACAACTTGTTGCAAAAGGATTTTCACAAATTGTAGGTATTGATTATCATGACACCTTTTCTCCTATGGTTTGTACAACTAGCGTTCTTGTCTTGTTGGCCTTTGCGACTCACTTTAATCTTGAGATTTATTAAGTGGATGTTAAGATTTCTTTTCTCGATGGTGATCTCACTAAAGAAATTTACGTGAAACAATCACCTAGCTTTATTAGTTTTGGCAAGGAACATTTGGTTTTTCATCTTCATGGTGCACTTTATGGTTTAAAACAAGCCTCTTAGGCATGGTACCTTAAAATTGATGCCTTTTTTTAGTCTCAAGGATTTCATGTTTCTTCCTCTAATGCTGATCTATACTTGAAAAAGGAGCAACAATTCTTCAATATCAAGGATTTCATGTTTGTTCCTCCAATGCTAATCCATACTTGAAAAAGGAGCATCAATTCTTCATCATTATTGCTTTATATGTTGATTCATGACACTATCCTAGTTGCCAAGAATCCGGGATTTTTATACATATAAAAAAAATTTTCTCTTCAAAGTTTGAAATCGTGGATCTAGGTGATATTCATTCTTGTTTGGGCATTCAAATCGAGTAGTTTATTGATCATGGCCTTCTTATGCTTTGACAAACCAAGTTCATTTATAATTACTCTTGCAAAATTTCACCTAACAGATTCTCATTCAAGTGGCACCCCCATTGTTAATCATTCCAATAAGAATCAGCCTCTGCAAAGTTAGCTCATCCTTTGGAAGATCACATACCATATGAAAATTTGGTGGGATGTTTAGGTGAGATTCATTCTTGTTCCACCATTCAAATCTAGCAGTTTCATGATCATGGCCTTCTTATGCTTTGACAAACCAAGTTCATTAGAGATACTCTTGCAAAATTACACCTGACAGATGCTCATTCAGTTGCTACCCCCATTCTTAATCATTCCAATAAGAATTAGCCTGTGAAATTTGCTCATCCTTTGGAAGATCACATTCCATATGCGAATTCAATTAAATGTTTGTAGCTCATTGGTTTAAAAGTTAGCATGATATTCTTTTTGCTGCCAACATTCTTCGTTAGTATCTAGCCAAGCCTTGTCATGGTCATTAGATAGCACCCAAATGGTAACTACATATGGCATGAAGTTTAGAAAGGATCGATCATGATCAAGTATTGTTTGAGTAGTCACATGATTGCTAACATTTTCACTAAGGCACTTAGAGAAGCTCAATTTTCCTCTCTAAGGAATAAGCTCAGAGTTGGACCATTACCATGACTTGTTGTAACTTAGTACATATTACTGTAGCACAAGCTTCAAGGGGTCAAGATTAGTATAGACTATCATGATTGCCCACTATGGGCATGCAAAACTTTATGTAAGGAATGGGCTTTAGTTTGGGAAATAATGATAGATGTGGAGTGTACCTTTGCTCTAAATGAACATGATCTTGAAAACATGTTTACAAGATGAAGGGAATTTTTTTTACCAAAAAACTTGTGAACAGAAAAGCTCGGCATAGCCCTACAAAACTCTCCACAAGCAAAAACCGAGGGGTTTACTTGAAATCCTTCGCTAGAGCTCCTAGAGTAGAAGAAGCTGCAATTTCTCTAAACTTACTATTCACCACCAAAGCACATCTTTTGTTTTTAAAGGAAAAATAAAAGAAGTTGCAGACACATTGTAAGGCAATACCTCCTGATATGTTAGTAAGCGATGCTTTTGGATGCAAAGAGAAGGCACATGGTTTTCAAGGTGCATTGGGCTATTGAAAGATAATTTATTATAGCATAAAGGTAGCAATTATGTAGAATGACTCCCATAAAAACTAGCCCACCTTTCTAAAAAACTACACATGGAAATTCACAGAGGAGAATCCAATTCTCCATGATAGCACTACCTCTAAGGCACATTCCTGGAAGAAGAGTTTTAGTGTTGCCGAAAAAGATAGTTCCACACCTTCTCGTCACAAATTTAGGAAATTAGAATCATCATGTAACATCGCAAAACAAGGGAATGTTAAGCATACATTTAGAGGCTCCACCATCTTCACTTTTTGAGAGAGCAAATCACTACCAGCTTCTGCAATACTGGAAATCCAGTTGTTCTCTCTTGGAGCACTCTGAAAAGTATGGGGTGTCCTTTGGCTCATCTTTGGGGGCGGCGCATGAATGTGCTGCTAGAAAGGAAAAAAGAAAAAGGCAAATTGAAAGGAGAGAGAGAGAGAGAGAGAGAGAAGAAGAAGCTTAGAGAGAGAGAAGAAAAAGAAGAAAGAAGAAGAAGAGAGAGAGAGAGAGAGGGGGAGAAAATCATGGCCAAATTTTTGAAATTACTATAATCGGTTTTAGCTTCTTACAAAAATGCCATCGCTAAGGCCTAGCCATGGGGCAGGCCAAAAAGAAAAGGTGAGGGTGCACAATAACATGTGACGACTCTAGGGAGAGGATTGGGCCATGGAAAGAGGTGATTGGAGGCAGGCAATGTGTTTCCCACATGAGGGGGGCGTGATATGCCCCCTCCCAATTTTATACCGGTCGTCTTCAATGCTTCCTCTACAGCCCGCATGGTGCCCTTTCGCATGCGGCACCCACCGTCCCCATCCATTTCTCTATGGATTCCTTGCGCCCCCCTCGTTTTAATTTTCTGCGTCTTTTGCTTCGTCCCGCAACTCATAAATTCTCCACCCCCTAGTCAACCCTGCATGTGCCTTCCCCATTCCCATCCACCCTCTTGTTGCCCTGTCTCCCTCTGCCGGCGGCACCTGTTATTCTGTCATATAAATCGCTGCTCAGTTGCATCTGTTGTGTTTCTGTCGCACACTCAACCCTGGGTGTTCCATCCGCATTGCACATTATTGAACAAGTTAACTATTTTATTGTTATTGCAGCTACCCGTCCCTCTCGGGCTTGGCTTCTCTACAGACAGGCAGCCAGGTCCTTAGAAGATTTAAGGCTCGCAGTTGTTCATCTTTCTCCATTCTTGTTGGTCCTGTCTCTCACGACACTAAACTATAGCCTAAAATACAGAAATCCATTGTGCGTTCCATTTTCAGTGGCAGTCAGCCATTTTCTTTTCAAAGATTAATCAAGCGCGAACAGTAGGAACTTGGAACTGTAGCACGAGTTGCAGTTTCTCCAACTGTTCGTAAGCACGTTGGGTTTTTGGCAAAGCACTCAATCGGATAGCAACCGCCATCAAGTTGTTAAGCATCTATGACATAAGCTTGCATATTAAGGAGACAGGCAGCTATTGAAAGTGCGTGCGTGACATCTTGCTCCTGAGTCCTGACAGAAACTCGGCGTACGATACTGAAGAGCCTAGGACGATTCAAAAAACGGGTTATGTTTGTAATCCAGCGTAGAAGACAGGGACTACGGGTAATGCAATCTAAATCCACTTCGGAAGACAGATGCCACGCATATGACCAGGTGTTTTTGACCACTTGCCTTTGATTGGCAAGGGACCTCCGGTGTCAGTGAGAGGGCATTCC